>NC_137874.1:33851216-34028716 GCF_963924005.1 Protomyctophum bolini | reverse complement strand
GGCCACTTGACGTCCAAGATCCATGATTACATTTTTCTCACCATGTTAGTGCCAATTGTAAATCAAAGTCTCGCATTTTTTCCCTTTGTCTTTCATTACCCCTGCGGAGATGCATGCCGATATGAAAATGATTCTATCATCAAAAGAGACGCTCTACGGTCGCTGACGTCTTGATTTTCTTGTCAGCGCTGAGCACAACATCCTGTATTCCATTTAGGCCCCCCCATGTACTTAACCCATTAAAACCGGGAAGGCATTATCCCCCATTTTAACCACTATTAACTATTATTATTTTATACTTACTATGGCTGTTGAAAAATACAAATAAATACATAGTGTGTCACTTTGTGCCACACTATGAGCTTAAATAGATCTGCATTTTTTTTTTCTTTTTTTTTTTACAAATATATATTTTTAAAACATTTTTAACTAAAAGCTTTGCTTCTGGGGGTCCCTGGAACAACATATTTTGAGATGGGGGTCTGCAGCCAACTACATGTGGTAAGTTTGAGCACGACTGAAACATACGTTTTTCAGATAACTGGATTTGGAAGAGATTTATAGAATCGACCTCGGGTCTTAATGGGTTAAAGTTGCAATCTATCGACTTTCTGTCCTACTCTAAACGGCTATACCGCACGCGCGCACGCACGCACACGCACACGCACACGCACACACACACACACACACACACACACACACACACACACACACACACACACACACACACACACACACACACACACACACCTATCTTCCTCTTCCTCCTCCATTATCTGGAACTCAACACAGCTCTTTGCCGCACAGGCTGCTCTTTGGGTTTCAGCACGAGTCCATCACACGTTTCCAGCAATCTCAAATAGTACAGAGAGAGGTACAGAGAGAGAGAGAGAGAGAGAGAGAGAGAGAGATGAAAGACACAGAGGGAACATTTTGAGAGGAAAGAGCCCTCTCCCAGGGTTAATAGAAAAGGCACCTGTGTAAATGTGCGCCTCTAAGGCTGGAGACGAGAAACACAAGAAAAGGCAGAGGAGAGAAAAGCGGCGGGGAGGGAGTTGAATCAATGTAACAAACAGGGTGAAGGAGAGAGAGAGCCATGAACTATTAATGAGGGCCCATTCTGCCTGATGGAGGAAAGAGTCGGCTGGAAAAGGTCAGTGAATCGCCCAGGCTGACAAAGCTGCGCGGCGGGAGGATACGCACCGGAACAATGAGGAGGAGAGGAGAGGGGGCACGTGGAGATGTTGCCCGCAGGCAACATCCCAGGCCAGCACCAGAGCAGAACTCATGGCTCAGTGTGGAGACACAGACAGGCAACATCCCAGGCCAGCACCAGAGCAGAACTCATGGCTCAGTGTGGAGACACAGACATGCAACATCCCAGGCCAGCACCAGAGCAGAACTCATGGCTCAGTGTGGAGACACAGACAGGCAACATCCCAGGCCAGCACCAGAGCAGAACTCATGGCTCAGTGTGGCGACACAGACAGGCAACATCCCAGGCCAGCACCAGAGCAGAACTCATGGCTCAGTGTGGAGACACAGACAGGCTAGGGAGGAACGGAGGCCATAGCAAGGACGTGTGGTTCAGCAAGCAGGAGCAGGTATACTGTAGCATATGCTGTCTGCTCACGTTGGCTGGTATGGTATAGATAGGCCTTATTAGAGTTCTGGTATGGTATAGGCCCTATTAGAGTTCTGGTATGGTATAGGCCCTATTAGAGTTCTGGTATGGTATAGGCCCTATTAGAGTTCTGGTATGGTATAGGCCCTATTAGAGTTCTGGTATGGTATAGGCCCTATTAGAGTTCTGGTATGGTATAGGCCCTATTAGAGTTCTCAAACTCTGCCCCAACCCGACCAGGCCCGACCCGACGTTTTAGGGACTGGCCGGGCCGATGCTAACGTAAGTAGCATTATGGCTTGATCGATCGAAAGCGCTATAAAAGCGAGGGTATGTGCATGCATAAAGTGAGTGGCAAAGTGAGTTTAACGTTGTTTAACGTCGTTTAATGCAATCAGAGAGGACTTTTCCAGAGACGTGCTGGCCATTGGGAAATTCGGGACAACTCCCGAATGGCCAGTTCAGGCCGGTCTGGGCCAGCCGTTTTTTTTGTTAGTTCTTTTATTACATTTTTTAAATTAAAATAAAATCATATTTAATTTAGAAGATACACAATTATCTTTTAACAAGGTAACAGCCTATATAATCATGTTGCTTTGTGACATAATAATGTTGTGCACAGCAGCCGCTCTCAGCCATCCTGGCTGCAGCACAGCCTGTTAGGTCACCGTAGGACCTAAAGTGACCTAAAATGCGCTCGCACGCCCTTGATCCGTCTGTGTTTTGTTTTGTCAGCACGCGGCCTTCGGCCGTATAGGGTAGGCTATATGTGACTGCTTCTCACCGAGGCTAAGTCATTGAATTTTATTTTCTTTCGTTTTTTCATGTCATGAAAGGCAAAGCAGGGAATCATATATATATATAGCTTCAAATTGACATATCGGTTGTTCAGTTTGACCCACCAGTTTTGGAGATATGTCGTTCAGAAAACAGAGAGTTGAGAAAACAGGCTTGAAAGGTTCACTTCTGTGGACTCTAACATTACACCTAGCTACATATGTAGCTAGGTGTAATGTTAGAGTCCACAGAAGTGATGTAAATATGAAATAAATGCTTAAACATGCATGTTTAAGCATTTATTTCATATTTACATTTCAGCTCTGACATTAATTTCAGACATGCTCTAGTATGTGAAGAGTCTGCCTGTGCTATTAACTAATTTTAGATAAAAACATTAAAAAAAAAACAGTTTTTCTCCTCTCCTGAACAGTTAGTCTTGCCACCATGACTGTCTCTGTATCAAAAAGAGTCACATATTATAGCCAGAATGTTCATTGCGGCGAGAGGCAAGCAGTGGCAGCCAATACACGACGACGATTGTGCAACAAAGTGGGAGCGGTGCTAGAGAGACCATGCACCAGCACCGGTCAGGAGAAATAAATACATAGACCAGTCATTCCCCAAATGACCCCCTCTCCGGCGCCTATGAGTATAAGTAAAAAAAGTAGACTGGCTAGCATATTGGCTTACTCTCACTATTTTAGTCACAGGCTTGAACTGCTTCTTAAACTAGGGCTATGCCTAATACTACAACTTCATGGCACATAACAGGTGTTCACACACAGATCGTCGTTCACTGTGATTAGACGCATTCTGTATTTGCTTTTGATAAAATGTCAGAGAAGAAAAGGTCAGTCGGGTGGTTTGCGAGGGGATTATATGCAGCTCCACATGAGCCACGTAGTTCAGTCTCATTATCTCTGAATGAAATCCACTGGTTTATCAACGCGATTTGGATGTTTGGTTTGGAAATGTACACCTCTTAATTTTCACTGGCTTAACATTTCGTGTGCCGGAATCTCAGAGCACCAGTAGTAGTACACATTGGGTGTGGGACTGATCCATTTTATAACATGGCAGATGAATGCATTATGGTAAAAACTCCAATAATAGTGGCATTTGCGTCGCTTTGTAAACAGTTATGCCTGCACGTCCTTACTAAGGCTACACAATATATTATCGTATTGTTATACGAAGTATGAACATGCGCAATATCAGTATTGCAAAAAGGCAACGGTATTGCGATATATGACTGCCTGCCTAAATATGTCCCAAACCGCCCCCTAAGGTCTTCCACTGCTGGCCTGCTCGCTTTGCCAAAAAAAATGGCAACTAAAAAATACGGGGAAGCAGCTTTTTGCTTCTACGGGCCGTCGGCATGGAACAAGCTCCCACTGTACCTTCGTCAGGCAGCCTCTGTAGACATTTTTAAAGCTCAGCTCAAGACCCACTTCTACAACATTGCTTTTAATTGATCTTTTATTTTTTATTTTTGTTATTCATGTCCTCACTGTATTGCATTACTGCTTGTTTTTAATGTTGTTGCCTTGCTTTTCTTTTATCCTCCATTTCTCTGTAAAGCACTTTGAGCTGCATTTCATGTCATGAAAGGTGCTATACAAATAAAGTTTTATTATTATTATTATTATATATATATCGTAGATATACCGATATTATCGTTGATATAACGTGAGTGATATTGACTTGTTATTATGCCGTTTTTTGAATAATGTTTAGTTTTCAATGTTGCAACACTTTAAATATTATATCGTATACATCGTATCGACATCGCAATATTCTGCATAAATACCGAGATATGAAATTGTGTCCATATCGTGCAGCCCTAGTCCTTACCGACGTTGCGTTTCTCGCTTACAGTCGAGGTCGACAATAGTTGTGAGGTGCCAGGTGCGTTAATTTTAGATGGATCTTACTGTTACACGAGCTTTGACTGGCATTTTGAGAATGTTCTAACGGCAGGGTAAGTGAAGAGTAGATAAAGTATGAGTAAGTAGGTCAGAATGGCTTATTATAATTGTTGGTATCAGCCGAGCACAAGGGCATCTATCCCCTTCTGAATGTACAGTACTAGACCCGTGGCAGATGGATTGTTGAATGTACAGTACTAGACCCGTGGCAGATGGATTGTTGCACGACACCTACAATCAGCACCTGCACTCACGCTGCGAGTTGTCAGTGTCCAGGATTGAACCCAGAACCTTGTGGTCCAAGTGTTGAGTGCTCTACTGACTGAGCTATCCGGACACAACAATGGCCCCATTTAAATTCATTCGGAATGAATGGATTCATTCCAGTCACCAGAATAAAAATGCTCAGGTAAACACCTCAAATGGAATAGAATATCCCATTCCGAATGAATTTTCCGGTCTGGAGGGGTGGTATATACCGTTTGAATCGATATACTGTAGATCACCATATAAACACTTTATTCCGAATGCTACTGGGTTTGGAATATACAGTATGTATGGAATACATGTATTATTTTACACATGTCTGCCCTTAGTAGACTATCGTGCTTTATGCCCATGTCCAAGCAGGGATGGCAGAAATGCGCTATTTTACCCCATAATAAAATGCGCTATTTACAAACCCATCAGCGAATTACAGTGCCATTGCCAATTGCGGTGTATGGATGCTTTGTTTTTTAGTTCTGGGTTGTTTTGGGTGGAGGTCGCGTGTGGTTGCAGGGACTGCGCTTCAAAATATATTTTTTATTTAATTTGAACAGATGATAGCTGTTATTGTTTGTCGGTTATTCATTTCTTAAGGGATAACGGTTATGGGTTGGCCATCTCTATAGTCCAAAGTTATATTCCGAATGAATGCTTTGGTCATGTAAACAATTGAGGAATAGGAATACTTGTATTCAGGTTCCATGTAAACAGTTGGGTATGAATCTCTGTTCGGAATGAATTCATTCATTCTGAATACATTTTGTGCATGTAACTGAGGCCACTGAATGTTTCCTTACTTAGATTGAGTTTTGGTTGTCGCCATATGAAAGTTCCATGACGCTTTTGTTGAAGCTTTGTAAGTTTTTTAACATTTCTGAAACCTTTGCTAAAATAGTTTGAAATCTTTTGAAAAGGTTTGCATAATGACATACCTAAAATAAGGAGGCCATGCTGGCTAATGTCCGAGAGTAAAGGATGTTCTGTTGGCGCAATGAAAGGAAAGGCTCTTAAAAAATGTTTCCCTATAACAAAGAGTCTTCAGAGTGCTACAGTACCGAACATGCAATACATTGAGGCCTCAAAAGATATTGCACCCTTTCTCTATGTGTGGGGAAATGTAAAGGCACCGGACTGCAATTCTCTCCTTCTGTCCTTCTATATTCAATAAACCCACTTCTAGCGAATGAGATGTGAAATTGCTCACTATCAATAAGGCCCCTTGGTAAAAGTCATTTTCAAATCTCTCACAGAATTGGATTGTTCCACCATTCGTTAATGGCCATTATGAATGCCGCGCTGGCTAGCCACAGAGCATGACTCCAGCCACTTTAATAGGCATGTGGAGAGAGCCAGGTAGGTGATTCAGAAGCAGCCATGTGAAAGAAAGGCCATCGTCTGATAATCTAGATGGAGTTTTACGGAGAGGGGTGAACGGGAGAGGGTGTTAATGTGAGGAGTGGGCGGGGGGAGAAGAGAGAGAGAGAGAGAGAGAGAGAGAGAGAGAGAGAGAGAGAGAGAGAGAGAGAGAGAGAGAGAGAGAGAGAGAGAGAGAGAGAGAGAGAGAATAGACATAAATGGAAGGGAAGGCATTGTTTTTGGTTGTGTCAGGAGTGGAGCTTTTGGGACCAAATTAAACTTTCAGCTTCCCCCCAAATCAAGGTTATATAGCCGAAGGTTTTTCAAGGTAAAGCATCAAAACACCATTTCAGAGACATTCAATACACAACCCTGGGCCTGGGACATGAACTTTAATTATCAGGTTTCTCAAGAGAGTTTGAAACAAAAGTGCACCGATTCAGAAACGAGAAGCCAAACTCATAGCAGAATCTATCAAAATTCTCGACAGCACTTAATTCTACTGGCGAAAGAAATTAAACGCAGCTATAAGTACTTAAAACTTTCCTGATCCTTAGAGCTGCAATCCAGAACTTAATTTCAACGAATAAAACATTATGTTAACCAATCTGTATGCTAGAGTACATCGACACTGTTTGGACGTGCATGATCCTACTAGAGACATTTAGAGACAGGTTTCTATATAATATATATTGTATTTTTACTGTACCGTACAGTTCTGTATCAGAACTGTACAGTACAGTGTACACATTTTTACCAAAGATGTCCTTAGCACCTCAATGTCATGTCATGTCATGTCATGTCATGTCATGTCATGTCCAACTGATATGCCACCCATTATTTGACATTTTAATGAATTGCAAACTATTTAGTGCAAACCAATTACAGTCATTGCTTGACAGGTTTGGACATTTCAAACAAGATTCAAACTTGGTCAATCCAGAGCCCACCTCTAAGACACAGAGTGAGTAGACAGATCCAGAGCCCACCTCTGAGACACAGAGTGAGTAGACAGAACAGAACCGAGTCCACCTCTGAGACACACAGTGAGTAGACAGAACAGAACAGAGTCCACCTCTGAGACACAGAGTGAGTAGACAGACCCAGAGTCCACCTCTGAGACACACAGTGAGTAGACAGACCCAGAGTCCACCTCTGAGACACAGAGTGAGTAGACAGAACAGAACAGAGTCCACCTCTGAGACACACAGTGAGTAGACAGACCCAGAGCTCACCTCTGAGACACACAGTGAGTAGACAGAACAGAACAGATGCCATCTTATAATGAGCATTAGTGATGACCAGGGTTGTTCTGATCCGATCATGTGATCGGGACAACCCTATCATGATATTAGACTGTCTGTGATTTTGGATATTGCACTATTGTGATATGGCATAAGTGTTCTATAAAAATATGAATAATGGTTTGGGAAACATCGGTATCGGCAGACACTCAAAATCAAACGATCGGAATCGGATCGGGAGCAAAGAAACGTGATCGGGACAACCCTATTGATGACCAATTATATGAAAATGAGGTTGAAATGGGTGAACTGCTCCTTTAAAAGTTATTTAACTTTAATCAAATCTAAGTTTCAAATTGCAATTGCCTTTTGTTAATACAAAATATCAGTCAAGAGTAGAGGTCGCTAATCGGTGACAGACGGTGGACGGTGGTCACAAACCTAACGATGCGGACTTGCGAGGCACACCGTTGGGTCCGATCCCCACCAAACTTGGCACAAAAGCTGCTCAGGGGTCTGCCGTGACAATAGTCACACCAGGGGCCACACCAGGGGTCCCAGGCACACTGTTGCTCCAATCTGTACCACACTTGGTGGTCTAGGAATCTCTTAAATCGCGATCGGACCCAAAAAACAATGCCATCCGTCGGGCTCTATCATGTCAGGGGGAAAGCGGCTGCTCTCATTACTTATTCAATAACTGAACCCTAATCAGAGTAATTTGCATCGGAGCCGCGCAAAAAGCCTGAAATCAACATATTATGTGGAAAGGACGGGAGAAGGGGGATAATGAAGGAATTAAATCCAGGCGGCCGGAAAATGAGGGGCTGTGAAACCCCCCAAATGTCGCGAGGGGTGGAGATAAGGACTGTATATTAGATGGAATTAATGAAATGTTTATGCGCGGCAAAGCTTAACATGGACAGAGAGGCACAGTAATTTATCCTGTCGCCTCCAGCTCACCCCTGTGAGTTAGACGTTAAGGAGGAGATCTTACGAGAATGAAATTAGCCTCTCTGAGATGGACGAAATGTGGCCAGTCAGCTTTAATACACATTACGAAGAAAACAAAACACTTGGGGAAAGCACACACGTTGTCCAGTTAATTAAGCTTCTACACACTGCATGCATGGCGGAGGTGGAAAATACAACTGACTAATCTGAAAACAATATTCCAGACCAGCTCTCTTGTGCGGTGTCTCCCTGTCCATAGTAATTACCAGTGGTAGAAGCAGCAATAGAAGCAATACAGACAAATAGCAACAGTTTTGTATTAACCATATCCAATATTACATATTACAATTGTCAAGAGGGTGGGTGGATAGACGGTGGACTTCACAAACGCAACATGCAGACCTGCGTGGCGCACCGTTGTTCCGATCCGCACAAAACCTGGTACAAACGCTGCTCAGGGGTCTGTCGTGACAATAGTCTCACCAGGGGCCACACCATGGGCCCCAGGCACACTGTTGCTCCAATCTGTACCACACTTGACACAAATGCTGCTCAGGGGTCTGCCGTGACAATAGTTTACAACGACCAGCGTCCACCGGGGACCAAAAGGCACAACGCTATATTCCAATCCTCACCAAGCATGGATCTTGCACCATGACAAATGGCCATAGCTCAGTGACCTTTGCTCTGATCAGTGCAATATAACAACTGTATCTGAAGGCAGCATGGCGAAGTAACTCGTAACATTCTCCACTAATTAAGTGTAGTGGAGAATGAAGTACAGTATTTGCCTATGAGATGTATAGTGGAGTAGAATGTAGAAAGTATTAAATATCAAGAATGGGGATACTCAAATATAAAGTAAAAAGGTACAGGTACCCTGAAAGTGTATTTATAATACTGGTAATTATTAGCATTATGTGTGCATTATCAACAACCCAAAATGTTGGCATATACTGAGATGTGTATTCATTGTGCATGCTGTGAGCCAAACGAAAGATATTGGGTTTCTGATCTCTAGGAACATCTCTCACGCAGCATGTATGTGTGTGTGTGTGTGTGTGTGTGTGTGTGTGTGTGTGTGTGTGTCTCAGATGTGCGGGCCAGGCGACTAGAAGGGAGGGCAGCATACTCTCTAGACTAAGACTATAGTACAGTATAAAGTGCATACAGGATAGCTGCACATTTCTCGGCCATTTTCAAATGGTCAAAATGTATATAGAGCTGAAGTGGTTCATGTATGTTTTGTAGTAATAATCAAAATCTACAAAGTAACTAGTGACTAAAAGTTTTCTAATAAATGTAGTGGAGCAAAAGTACAATATTTGCCCCTGAGATGTAGTGGAGTAGAAGCAAAACTATTGGAACATGGAACTACTCAAGTAAAGTACAAATACCTCCAAATTGTACTTAAGTACAGTACTTGAGTAAATGTACTTAGTTACTTTACACCATGCAGTGGTTTCATGAAGTTGACTTTTCTCCTGCAAAGCGCTGGCAGTCGCCATTCCGGCACATCACGGCTGTTCCATTTGTCACCGTTCTCAACTGCTCTGGCATTATCCTCACATTACGTGGATTGGAGCAAACAAATCCAGTTCACACATTACTCCAAATTGATTCAGGTGAATCATTAAATTCGACAGCAGGAGAACGCCATCTGGTTCCATCTATGAAGTAGCCTAAATCCAATCAGATGAAGCTTTTTTCGTGGGTTTTAAACTGGCAATATGACATTTTAATGGACCATTTTTGCTGTGGTGTTGCACCTGTTGCCATACTGTGTGAAGTACTTTAAAAGGTTGGCAAATGATTGCAGCCTCCGTACTTCTGAAGCTACACAAAGCACGACTTGCATGTCCACTTAAACACTAGTGACCCGATTCGGAGTCCACCCATAATTCCAACGGTTCATTGTTACGAAGGGTCGCTGCTACGAAGGGCCGGTGTTCCGACAATATCATTAAGACCATTAAAGTTCGTGAGAGAGAGAGAGAGAGAGAGAGAGAGAGAGAGAGAGAGAGCTATAGCGCAAGTTACTCACAATAGGCCTAATAAATAAATACTGTAATAGCCCAAGAATAAATTGTCATTTCTGTTGGAGGATAGTGGATAATGTCCTACAGGCAGTTTTGTTACGATATAGGCTACTTTAATCCAAGTGAAATACAGACTTCGCTTAGTAGGTATAGGATAATAGGTCAGTGCGAATGCGCCTGCAAAAACAGACATCAGGGTGTCTTTCTGACATAAAACTAATCCTGTGCAAACAGGGAGCCATTTTGGACCATCTCTCTCGCCCAGGGGGCTAGTTGGTAAAGGGTGAGTTCATTAGTATTCCTTTTTGGAACACTATTTGATGTGTTATTTGAGAGAGAGAGAGAGAGAGAGAGAGAGAGAGAGAGAGAGAGGGAGAGAGAGAATGAAACAGCGAGCTCCCGAGTCCGACACCATGCATGGGTCGTCGGAACAGCGACCCGTCGGGACAATGGGCCGTCGGAACAGCGACCCGTCGGGACAATGGGCCGTCGGAACAGCGACCCGTCGGGACAATGGGGCGTCGGAACACCAGCCCTTCGGAGCACCGGCCCGTCGACATATTAAGCTTCTTTTTTTTAAGTTGCCAAAAATTCACGTTGTGAGTGTTGTGTATACTGTAGCGATTTAAATGTTGCTATCACACCAATAATAAGCCATGACACATCCCAATGGGAGGAGGACACGGGGGAGAGACCAAGGACCAGATGTGGGGGGATAATATCTGCACACTGGCCTTGGAACGCCTCGAGATCCCCCAGGAGGAAGTGGCTAATGTGACCCGGGAAAGGGAAGTCTGGAACTCTCTGCTGGAACAGAGAGTGATAAGCCATTTGAAGATGGATGGATGCCCAATAATGAGATAAAAATCTAAACCAGAATATTTCTGCATGGTTTTTACGATCTGTAGGCATATGAATGAAGCCTCCGTCTCTCTTCTCCCTCCTCCATGCATGCCAACTCTCATCTCTTGACGTGAACATGTGTGGAGGAGGGAGCAGGGATCACCGCCACGGTCCCACTGTTCAGAATGAAGCCACGCGGAAGTAATGAAACCGCTGCGGTTCTCATTAATGGCCCAGCAGGTGGCTCTAAATCCCCTCCTGCTCGTCTACACCTTCCCTAGCGAACGAACCACCCAGTATAGTGGTCAGCAGTGCCATGGAACTACAATACGAAGGAGACAGAGACATTGAGCTATATTCAATACTAACAGAAATGGTGCATTTATATAGTGCTTTTATCCAAAGCGCTTTACCCATTCACACACAGATGGTGGAGGAAACCATGCAACACTAACTCTGGGGGAGCCCAGGATAGAACTGGGAATCTCGTTGTTCTGGCTGAGCCACTCCGAGACCCAGAAGCGTTGGTATTTTTCAGATCTAATTCAAAACTAATAGCCTACTTCACTGGTTCTCAACCTGTGGGTCGGGACCGCCAGGGGGGTCCCCAGTTCAAGTATGACTCTTTTGCCTGAACGGCTTGAGAACCATTGGCCCGCCTGCCCTACATGACCAACATTTTACCTTGTTTAGTACTTTGCTGTATTATCCACTTCTTCATGCTTTAACTTCATGTAAGAGAGTGGTATCCTGTTTGACTTCATCCGTTTGCGGAATAAAGCACTTGATTTATCACGTATAAGTGCTCTGAGTTGTGTTCACAAGTGAACTTCCCCTAACCTCTTTTGTAGCTTTTTGTAGCTAGGAAGAGTTTTCATTCTTTGTTTTTAGGCCCTGAAGGAAAGTAACATCAGACTCTTTAGTTTCGTCAACATGATCCGCCTTTAAAGGTGACTTTAAGACAAAGTTCTGGCAACATTCCCTTTGATACAGCACATCTCCGGCTGAACAAAGTTACATCACCTAACCTGATTTAGCCTCGGTCCCAGCCTTACTCATCTGCGAAAAGAAAAACCTAGGGCAGGGAGTGTTTCGGCGGAAGAGTCGGACCGGAACATCTGTTAGATGCATTTCCCTTGGATACGATATATTTTCGACCAATCACAACACTTGTGTCATTCACGGAGAATGTAAACTGATTTGTAAAGCGTCAAGGTAATTTCCTTGAGCGCAACTTCCGCCCCCAAAACATTATACACTGTACAGTGTGAGGTCTTGCCCAGCGTGAACCTGACTAGGCCACTGTGCGCTGAATGAATTTCAGTTGTGTTCAAAAAATGCACCGGCATGTGATGTTTTCTGCTGTCAAAAAGATATTTGCAATGCCTTGAAAATTAATGATATAACTAACAGTTTGAGTATCATTTGCAAATGAACTTGTCTGGCACTGTAGGGTTTCTGCCAGGGTTTCTCTAGAACAGGCTGCACTGCCAGCGTTTTTACAAATCTTTCAAAACCCACATAATATTTCATTCCATGACTAGGTATGTAAACACCAAATATCTTAAAAGGAAGAAGAGCTCACGAGAAATGACGCCTCTGGCTAGTTTGTCATTAGGCCAACCGGTATCCCATAGCCTGGAGGGACGATCACTTTGCTACTGGCCAGTTTTGTTGTTATGCCAACCCACTGACCAACGGTGTAACTGCAGTCAGTCAGTGACTTGGAAACATTTGTGTTGATGGGGCTTTCCCGGAGCTTTCTACCTGATGGGCATGGTTATATCCCAAAACCACAAACCTGGCATACAAAGCATACGATAAAACAAAAACATCAACAGAAAAAACAGAATAAAAAACAAACAAACAAAAGAGGTCATGGGATGTACAGCAACACGCAACAACAATACATATTACAGACTTTTGGATTCCTTACATTCATTGACAACCGGAAAGACACAGCCCATATTCACTCCATATCCGCCCCCCCAGCTAAATACTCTATCCATTTCTCCCATCTTCTTTCACCCAGCTCTTTTTGCAGTCTTAAAGAATAGGTCATCTGTTCTAGGAGATGTAGTTGTTTCACAATGTTGATAAATAGGTCAGCAGTAGGACAATTATTTTGTAACCAATTTCTTGTAGTAAGTAAGTAAGAGTCATCCTGATTTAGCCCATCTGGGAGTTGTCCAGGTACAAAGATGTGAATGTATCATCTATTCCAAAACCCATAATGTTTGAGATACGTGTTGTCACTTCCTTCCAAAATGGTTGAATTACAGGACAAGACCAAAAGACATGGCCTAAACCTAACTTTAACCCTAACACTAAACCTCACAAGCATTATGTCCAAGCATAACCCTAACATTAACCTCACAAGTATTATGTCCAACCATAACCCTAACCCTAACCTCACAGAGAATAATAATAACCTCTAAACCATGCCACGGCCATCTGGTAGAAAGCTCTGGAAAACCAACCATAACCCTAACCCTAACCTCACAGAGAATAATAATAACCTCTAAACCATGCCACGGCCATCTGGTAGAAAGCTCTGGAAAACCAACCATAACCCTAACCCTAACCTCACACAGAATAATAACCTCAGAACCACGGACGGCCATCTGGTAGAAAGCTCTGGAAAACCAACCATAACCCTAACCCTAACCTCACACAGAATAATAACCTCAGAACCATGCACGGCCATCTGGTAGAAAGCTCTGGAAAACCAACCATAACCCTAACCCTAACCTCACACAGAATAATAACCTCAGAACCATGCACGGCCATCTGGTAGAAAGCTCTGGAAAAGAGTGAATCCCGGGGCTGACCCCACTATTACTTGCGGTCCAGACACAGAAAAAGAGTAAATGGGAGAGGGATATGTGGCACCGGGGTCACTGTTCACCCAATTTGAGAGAACCATTAGTGGTGCCTGGCTTCAGAGAACTGCCCGCTCCAATTACCATCACACCAGGAAGCAACCAAGTGTGGAACCCATCCTCTTCTTCATGTCTACAGTACAGTTATGGTGCTGCACACACATTTTGAAGGCACATACAGTTTGCAAGTACACTACTCAGGTAGGCTGCAAGAAAATAAGACACGCTGACACACACTGATAATGAATGTGCGTTGTAAAACCACCATGCGCGCGCACACAGACACCACCCCCCCCCCCCCTCAGTTTTGGTGTAGCCTAACACAAAATGTAACCACATGGACTCCTCTGAATTTATTTTCAGACTTTCAATTCAAGAGAAATTCAAGCTTACTTTAGAGAAAGTTAGATGACACATTGCATTTCAATAGCCTAAACATCACTTAGTAATGAGGAAGTCTACACAATATAGTGAACATATTAGATTAGATATAATACACATCGAGCTCTTCACGGGTTCAAAATGATGGACCCCAACCCTCGTAGGCCTTGACTTGATTTTGGAGCAAGCAAAAAGAAAAAAAAGAAAGAGGCACCCGGATGGCACCCATTATGTTATGGAACCGACAAACCTAAAATACTGCAACACAGTCAGTGAGATGTCTATAGCAATCTACAATAAGAGACACTGACACTGGCATTAAAATGCATGTTTTCACCTCCATTAATAAGGAATCCAGTGTGGTATCCAGTGCACTTTGATTCCACAGAGCACTCTCGGCTCACACTTTAACTGACGGGGAACAACCTTTGTTCCTACATATGTTGCTGATCCCAGGTCAGTCAGTCATAGGAGAAATTGATTCTCGCAGCCCGAGCCTCGTCGGCATCCGCTCATTTCACACCTCCAGCCAGCATACAAAGACCAACGATGAATTTACAATGATTGCCCCCGATAAGAAACAACCCATATTTTAATACTGGATGATGCTGTGGTCAGTGTCAACTTATTATGCAGGTGTTATACACACACACACACACACACACACACACACACACACACACACACACACACACACACACACACACACACACACACACACACACACACACACACACACACACACACACACACACACACACACACACACACACACACACACACACACACACACACACACACACACACACACACACAGGCAAGTATTCCAGAGGGTCGAGAGAAATGTTCAAAAAATGTGCTTTGAGGGCAGATAGGAGGAGGGGGGGATAAAACGTCTTGGCCTGGTATGTGCTGTGATGCCCAGTTTGGTGCCAGGTGGTTGAATGCCCATTAGTCTCTGCCAGCCTGGGCTTCCAACAGCATGCAGCTCATAGAGAATAAAATATGATCCGCCCACGGGCTATCTGCCTTCTCCGGCCCCTGACTCACCTATTTACAGTAGCCCTGCACACAGGGGCAAATTGCATTTCCCCTTCAAATATTTGCCTTTATTAATGTTGCGCCATGCGGTAATTAATCTCCTCAACAAAAGGTACCATCTGCTTGACCCAGAGAAAAAAAATTAAATTACACTTTTCCCTCTGTTCCCCGTGATTAAGATGAATATCAGAGGCGGACTGGAAACGGCCTAAACAGAGGGGGAAAAATACAGCGAACGCTTGAGAGATGAGCCAATATCTCTTTCCTGTCCTCCCTCTTCTCCACCTAGTTTTCGCCCTTTTCTCTATTTTTTTTTAAGGGTTCATATTATTCCCTCAATTCCGCAGCTGGAGTGCACCCCCCCAACCCCCCTCTCCCCTCTCTGCATCGCCACAATACCACCGCGGGTAGAATCTGGAGTGTGTCACCCTGCGAGATTCGAATGAACACTCAGGATTTCAGCGTCTCTACACCGCAGGGGACAGACGAAGCTACGATACGGTAATGAGAATGAATGCTCCTCCTTAGAACGCCATACGTTTCCATTATGAGCTTGGTTTGTCAGGGGGGTGTTTTCGTTGAATCTCTCCAGGCCTGCCGGGGGGGATGAAAGCCCCCTGGCACACAGAGCTGCTCCATCCCATGCTGTCCTTGATTTGGAAGGGGAATAAAAAGTGACAAAAGCACTTGTTTTCTTATTAGTCTTACTCGCTTCCTTCCTCCTCTCTTGACCGTCAAAGAGAATATGTTTTCCTTCTTCCATCTCTCTCCATCTCTCGCGCCATCTTAATACATTCGGATCTTTCCCTCTCTGTCAATCTTTTCCTGTCCTCTCCTCTGTAGAAAGCAAAGCCCCTTGAAAGATCTTTACATTTCCAAATGAGGCTCACAGACGTGTTCAACGACTAAAACTATTAGCTCCCCTTTTTCTTTCCCGCTCTGTAACCCCCACCAATTATCTTTCCCTCTCTTCACCCCCCCCCATTCTCTCTCTCTCTCCTCTTCTTTACCCCCCCTTTCTATTTCACTCTCTTTACCCCCCCCATTCTATTTCACTCTCTTTACCCCCCCCCATTCTATTTCACTCTCTTTACCCCCCCATTCTATTTCACTCTCTTCACCCCCCCCCCATTCTATTTCACTCTCTTTACCCCCCCATTCTATTTCACTCTCTTTACCCCCCCATTCTATTTCACTCTCTTTACCCCCCCCATTCTATTTCACTCTCTTTACCCCCCCCATTCTTTCACTCTCTTTACCCCCCATTCTATTTCACTCTCTTTACCCCCCCATTCTATTTCACTCTCTTTACCCCCCCCATTCTATTTCACTCTCTTTACCCCCCCATTCTATTTCACTCTCTTTACCCCCCCCCATTCTATTTCACTCTCTTTACCCCCCCATTCTATTTCACTCTCTTTACCCCCCCCCCATTCCATTCTATTTCACTCTCTTTACCCCCCCCCATTCTATTTCACTCTCTTTACCCCCCCATTCTATTTCACTCTCTTCAACCCCCCCATTCTATTTCACTCTCTTTACCCCCCCATTCTATTTCACTCTCTTCAACCCCCCCCATTCTATTTCACTCTCTTTACCCCCCCCATTCTATTTCACTCTCTTTACCCCCCCATTCTATTTCACTCTCTTTACCCCCCCATTCTATTTCACTCTCTTTACCCCCCCATTCTATTTCACTCTCTTTACCCCCCCATTCTATTTCACTCTCTTTACCCCCCCATTCTATTCCACTCTCTTTACCCCCCCATTCTATTCCACTCTCTTCAACTCCCCCATTCTATTTCACTCTCTTCAACCCCCCCCCATTCTATTTCACTCTCTTCTTCTTACCCCCCCATTCTATTTCACTCTCTTTACCCCCCCATTCTATTTCACTCTCTTCTTCTTTACCCCCCCATTCTATTTCACTCTCTTTACCCCCCCATTCTATTTCACTCTCTTTACCCCCCCATTCTATTTCACTCTCTTTACCCCCCCATTCTATTTCACTCTCTTCAACCCCCCCATTCTATTTCACTCTCTTTACCCCCCCATTCTATTTCACTATCTTTACCCCCCCATTCTATTTCACTATCTTTACCCCCCCATTCTATTTCACTCTCTTTACCCCCCCATTCTATTTCACTCTCTTTACCCCCCCATTCTATTTCACTCTCTTTACCCCCCCATTCTATTTCACTCTCTTTACCCCCCCATTCTATTTCACTCTCTTTACCCCCACATTCTATTTCACTCTCTTTACCCCCCCATTCTATTTCACTCTCTTTACCCCCACATTCTATTTCACTCTCTTTACCCCCCCATTCTATTTCACTCTCTTTACCCCCCCATTCTATTTCACTCTCTTTACCCCCACATTCTATTTCACTCTCTTTACCCCCCCATTCTATTTCACTCTCTTTACCCCCCCATTCTATTTCACTCTCTTTACCCCCCCATTCTATTTCACTCTCTTTACCCCCCCCATTCTATTTCACTCTCTTTACCCCCCCATTCTATTTCACTCTCTTTACCCCCACATTCTATTTCACTCTCTTTACCCCCACATTCTATTTCACTCTCTTTACCCCCCCATTCTATTTCACTCTCTTTACCCCCACATTCTATTTCACTCTCTTTACCCCCACATTCTATTTCACTCTCTTTACCCCCCCATTCTATTTCACTCTCTTTACCCCCACATTCTATTTCACTCTCTTTACCCCCCCATTCTATTTCACTCTCTTTACCCCCACATTCTATTTCACTCTCTTTACCCCCCCATTCTATTTCACTCTCTTTACCCCCCCATTCTATTTCACTCTCTTTACCCCCACATTCTATTTCACTCTCTTTACCCCCCCATTCTATTTCACTCTCTTTACCCCCCCATTCTATTTCACTCTCTTTACCCCCCCATTCTATTTCACTCTCTTTACCCCCCCCATTCTATTTCACTCTCTTTACCCCCCCATTCTATTTCACTCTCTTTACCCCCACATTCTATTTCACTCTCTTTACCCCCACATTCTATTTCACTCTCTTTACCCCCCCATTCTATTTCACTCTCTTTACCCCCACATTCTATTTCACTCTCTTTACCCCCACATTCTATTTCACTCTCTTTACCCCCCCATTCTATTTCACTCTCTTTACCCCCCCATTCTATTTCACTCTCTTCAAACCCCCCCATTCTATTTCACTCTCTTTACCCCCCCATTCTATTTCACTCTCTTTACCCCCACATTCTATTTCACTCTCTTTACCCCCCCATTCTATTTCACTCTCTTTACCCCCCCATTCTATTTCACTCTCTTTACCCCCACATTCTATTTCACTCTCTTTACCCCCCCATTCTATTTCACTCTCTTTACCCCCCCATTCTATTTCACTCTCTTTACCCCCCCATTCTATTTCACTCTCTTTACCCCCACATTCTATTTCACTATCTTTACCCCCCCATTCTATTTCACTCTCTTTACCCCCCCATTCTATTTCACTCTCTTTACTCCCCCATTCTATTTCACTCTCTTTACCCCCCCATTCTATTTCACTCTCTTTACCCCCCCATTCTATTTCACTCTCTTTACCCCCCCATTCTATTTCACTCTCTTCAAACCCCCCCATTCTATTTCACTCTCTTTACCCCCCCATTCTATTTCACTCTCTTCAACCCCCCCATTCTATTTCACTCTCTTTACCCCCCCATTCTATTTCACTCTCTTCAACCCCCCCATTCTATTTCACTCTCTTTACCCCCCCATTCTATTTCACTCTCTTCAACCCCCCCATTCTATTTCACTCTCTTTACCCCCCCATTCTATTTCACTCTCTTTACCCCCCCATTCTATTTCACTCTCTTTACCCCCCCATTCTATTTCACTCTCTTCAACCCCCCCCATTCTATTTCACTCTCTTTACCCCCCCATTCTATTTCACTCTCTTTACCCCCCCCATTCTATTTCACTCTCTTTACCCCCCCCATTCTATTTCACTCTCTTCAACCCCCCCATTCTATTTCACTCTCTTTACCCCCCCCATTCTATTTCACTCTCTTTACCCCCCCATTCTATTTCACTCTCTTTACCCCCCCATTCTATTTCACTATCTTTACCCCCCCATTCTATTTCACTCTCTTTACCCCCCCATTCTATTTCACTCTCTTTACCCCCCCATTCTATTTCACTCTCTTCAACCCCCCCATTCTATTTCACTCTCTTTACCCCCCCATTCTATTTCACTCTCTTTACCCCCCCATTCTATTTCACTCTCTTCAACCCCCCCCCCCATTCTTTCTTTTACCCCCCCCCCATTCTATTTCACTCCCTTCAACCCCCCCTCCCCCATTCTCTTTCTACCTCGCTCATAAACTTTTCATTATTTCTGTACTCTGCCCCTTTCATCCTCAGCCCTGATGCTTTATAAACAGCCAAGGGTGCTCTGTGGTGCAGCTGTTGATCTAATAAAGACTCCTCTAACGCCCACATTATATACATATAGTAGGAAAGACTTCTTTAGGTATTGTTTTTATAAACATGTACAGTATAACTATCAATCTATTGGCTGTGTCAAGGGGCCACCAGTAAACCTGACGCTGACCCAGTAGCTAAACCTATTAAACAACTTCATGTCGAGTATCTGAGGCACACAGCAGGATTATAATGATCTCAGTGCAAACATGTATCTGGATGCTAATTGTATGCAAAGTACTCTTTTAATTAATCAGCTTTAGCAGAGTGATGCAACCCTCCAACCCAGCCCCCCCCCCCCCCCATGGGAGAGAGAGATGAGAGTTGTTGATTTGCGCGTAATACAGCCACATACCAGTACAGTACACGCATGCAGGCAGGCACACACATGTATACTTCCCCACAAACCCAATTACCAGCTGTGATCTCATCATCCCTCGGTCTGGGGCTTTGTTTTGCAGCTGCGGTGGCGGGGCAGCGCTAATGCGACGGGTTTACCGGAAATCACACATGCAGAAGTTACCATCTGGTGCCCAGGAATCCACCCGGGCCGAGCGGCGCGACGCGACAAGCCCCGGGCGGTCCCACCGGCCGAGTCTCATCAGATCTACCGCGTCTCATCAATAAGTGATCTCTCACAAATCATTTATGATACAGTACATGAGGGCCATCATTGAATGGGAACACACACACAGACACACACACACACACACACACACACACACACACACACACACACACACACACACACACACACGCACACACACACAATGAGAAAGCAAGGTGGCTGTGTGTACCGACAATTATTAAAAAAAAACTGCAAGTTCCTTTAGTCCTAGTCTGAAGACGAGTGATGGACAAAGTACTCAAGCCAGCACTTGAGTCAAAGCATAGATACTCCTGCATGGTCAAATATTACTCAACTACTAAGTTCAAGTCCGAGTACTTCTTCCACAACTGCTGTTGTCCTGGGATCCGAGCGGACTCTGCCAAATACAGGTAAGGGAGGAGGAAGAATGTTGGCAGTGGAATGAGAGGCAGACAAATTGCCGTCAGCGGGTCAGCGGTCAGTCATTTCCCTGAAATGCGGAACGTAGCAGAGAAAAGAAGAGGAGCGGGACCTGATCGTAGCAGAGAAAAGAAGAGGATCGGAACCTGAGCGCGCACTCTGGAGACATGCAGGTCTATCACATCAAAGACGAGTGCTTTTGGAAAGACTTGGATTGCAGCTCAATTATGGCATGAAAGATAAAAGTGCTCAGATGAGTTTCTGTGCGAGTTCATAGACCTGTTTTCCATTTGTCTGCTATTTGCTTTGACTAATTAAGCCCTATACACTCTATAGGGCACTGTATAATAGGACAACAAAGTACTGTATAGTATACAGTACTTTGTTGTACGACAAAAAGCGAACATTGCATTCTAAGACTCACAATGCATCGCAAGGTGTTGTGTAGATCTGCTACTGTATGTACTGTATTTCTTTTTACACTTTGAACTTTCTAAAATATCAACGTTTGCCACTGCCAGCACCTGGAAGGAACATCAAGGTGACTTTGTTTGTTATATTTGAAAGTGTTCCCTAATGACATGCCCAAAAATAGGGACACCAGGGTTAGTGTACGTGGCTAAAGCAGTCCCAGCTCAATGCATTAAAACATTGGGCAGAATACGTACAGTATATTCCTGTGTGCGGCCTTCCAATCTTGCTCCACTCAGAATGGAGGTCCGGAGAAAGTCACTTTGGAGACAGTGGCTAGAATGAGGGCGTGGATAAACTACGATGAGTCCATCTGTGTGTTTTGTCCGACTGCAAAAGTTGATAGAAACAACTTATTGTGTTATCGATCAGCAGCAAAAAAATAAATAAATGGAAGAGAAATGTAGGATGAAAACATTGCCAATGGTATACTGTATCTGCACTGCACCAAATACCGAAGTATCGTTTAAAGACAGCCATCTATCTAAACCAAACACACATCAACAGCTTTTGTTGGTGTAATGTTATTTGTTGCAGTCGCCATGTTTGTTCCACTGAGTGAGTAGTTGGAGTGGAATGGCACTATCAAGGCATCACATGACAATGTGCCAGCTCCAGTGGAAGAAATACTCCACTTCACAAGTAAAAGTATAGCAACACCACAATATAGCAAGTGAAAAGCCTTCATTTGCAATTTGACTTGAGTAAAAGTACCAGTACGTATTGGTATCAATATATAATTACATATAAATGTAAATAATTAACAAATTGGTATCAATAGTTTTTTGATACCAGCTGTACAAGCTCACAACATGCTGCAATGCGACACATTGTAAGCTACCAAAGAAAATGGAAAGACTAAAGTAAAAGTCCTACCAAATTGTACTTTAAGTATACAGTAGTATTTGAGAAAGCTTTTGCAGAAAATAGCCGATAGAAAATGCGACAGCGTTGCGTTGTGAACTTGTCGATGGGCTATTTTCAGCTAAAGCTTTCCCAATAACAGTACAATATACACTCAATGGTGTAAACTGTACATGTACTGTAAGAACTGTACTAGGCCAACATCTCAGAGAAAAATATTGTACTTTACTCCACTACTCCACTACTTTGTAGCTTCATGCCAATTCATGCCAATACTATCCGGATTCCGGACTTTTACTTAACAGAGTATTTTCTACATTGCTTTATTGATACTTTTGCTTACAGTAAGTAAAACATTTGAGTACTTTTCCCACCACTGAATACACCGAGTACAACAATACAGGCTTTAAGTGGTTAATTACTTTCCACCACTGCCCAGCCTCATTCTATCCACTTTTCGCTTCAAAATTCCCCAGGCTTTCTGTGAAAAAGCAAGCCTGTGATCTGAGGTTATGTAGGCAGAACAATACTAGTCTACTACTACTGGTGGAGTAGTTGCCTAAAAATAGGATTCACTAGCCTGCAAAAAATCCTTATTTAGGCCAAGAATGTGGCCAATGTGGGTCTCCCAAGTTTTGCAAATAATTTATTTACGCCATACCACAGTCTCTGCCTTATAGGCAGGGGCTTATATAGGAAAGAGAGAGAGAGAGAGAGGAAGCAGGCAGCGAAAACACAAAGGAAGGAAGAATAATACATACCGTGCATAAGTGCATAAATAAGTTAACATTCTCATCTGATCTTCATATTGGACTTAAAAGATAGAAAACTAACCACAGCATTGTAAGAGAGCTTCCACAACTATTCATGATGTATGAATTATTACCGCACTCTTTAAGTTAGCATACTGACTTTTTATTTTCCTTGCATATTGTCTCTGTTGGGCAGACGCACACAATGTATCCTGTTATTGATTCTGAAGTCTTGTTATGAAAAACCCTCTTTTGTACTAAAAACAAAAAAACTGGTTAATTTATCCATTTCCTGAAAAGACAAAAGGATCTACAAATCTCTGCCCGACAACAACGAAATGCATCTTTTACCTCCTTTTCATAAACAACAATCTTCTAAAGAGATCAAACTGATGTCATGTCATTCAACCCCTTCCCTAATTCCAAACAATACATTTCCAACTCAAAAAGGAGACATCAAACTTTATATCTTTTGGCTCTTTTCGACTACAGAGTCACCCTGAACACTCCATAACCTGAAAGTAACCCAATTCATGAAGTTCTGTGATATTTTTCTCTTTGTTTCCGCCTTATAACCAACCACTCCTGAATGGTGACATATGTCGTAAGTTGAAACAATAATACAATAATAATTAGAGCTACTGTATTTGTTCTTAGTTTATTTAATTTATTCCCATTACTGCATTACTGTATTGCACTCTGGCTAGACGCCACTATTCATTTCATTGTCAAAGTATTTGTATACTATGTGCAGTGACAATAAATTGAATCTAATCTAACCTAATCTAATCTAATCATTTTACACTATTACATTTATTATTATTGCTACTACTATTGCTACTAGTATTTGCCTGTATCTCCTCTCTGTCTCTCCTTCTCTCTCTCTTCTGCCTAAGGGAGGGTTTTTCGTTACCACTGTCTCAAAATGCTTTCTCAGGGTGGGATCTATGTAGGTCCTTTGCTCTACATGTAAAGTGTCTTGAGACAACTTGTTGTGATTTGACACTTTAATGAAATTGAATTGAATGGTTCACTTAGTTCTCGTTGTGGACAAGACAAGAGCCATACGTTGCGTGGCACAGCACGCGATATAATAAAGGAGCAGATTTGACACGACGTCAGCGGTGCTGCTCACAGCTTTCGTTGACACGCTGGTGTACTGGGGAGGACAGCGTTATGGCTCATCGTTCCATCGCCACCTATCAGCCCGGAGAGCAGCCAGCGCGCCGTGCACTCATCCCCATCGATTAAGTCATCACGCTGGCCAGCTGTTTTTCGCCAGAGATAATGTTTTAATTAACGGACTTCAATATCTAATTAAGATTAGATGTAGATGCTTTATAGAGGTTGTTTAAATGAAGGGGGACAGCCGCGCAGGGAATGGAAGGGAGGGCGGTGTGGGGGGGGGGGGGGGGGGGGGGTGATGGGATCGATACAGAGCCGCCGGGGGAGCAGCACCTGGCTCTGCCGTGCCATTGGGAGTAAATGGTTTCCTTGGCCATCAGCGGGGTGTTTTACCAAGACCCTGGACACAGGCTGAGTGCAGTGCACAACAGACCCTGGACACAGGCTGAGTGCAGTGCACAACAGACCCTGGACACAGGCTGAGTGCAGTGCACAACAGACCCTGGACACAGGCTGAGTGCAGTGCACAACAGACCCTGGACACAGGCTGAGTGCAGTGCACAACAGACCCTGGACACACTACACAGGCTGAGTGCAGTGCACAACAGACCCTGGACACAGGCTGAGTGCAGTGCACAACAGACCCTGGACACAGGCTGAGTGCAGTCAGTGCACAACAGACCCTGGACACAGGCTGAGTGCAGTGCACAACAGACCCTGGACACAGGCTGAGTGCAGTCAGTGCACAACAGACCCTGGACACAGGCTGAGTGCAGTGCACAACAGACCCTGGACACAGGCTGAGTGCAGTGCACAACAGACCCTGGACACAGGCTGAGTGCAGTGCACAACAGACCCTGGACACAGGCTGAGTGCAGTCAGTGCACAACAGACCCTGGACACAGCCTGAGTGCAGTGCACAACAGACCCTGGACACAGGCTGAGTGCAGTGCACAACAGACCCTGGACACAGGCTGAGTGCAGTCAGTGCACAACAGACCCTGGACACAGGCTGAGTGCAGTCAGTGCACAACAGACCCTGGACACAGGCTGAGTGCAGTCAGTGCACAACAGACCCTGGACACAGGCTGAGTGGGAGGTTGTTCTATATCCTGGCTGAAGGCCAGCGGTGGACACAGACAGTAACCTAGTACATTTACCTGTACTTAAAGTACAGTGTGTGTGTGTGTGTGTGTGTGTGTGTGTGTGTGTGTGTGTGTGTGTGTGTGTATGTGTGTGTGTGGGGGGGGGGTGTTAAGGGGGATATGTCGACATTTTAATACAGCAATGTACTTTGTAATGCACTTTGTAATGTGTACTTTTGAATACTATTACTTAAAAAAGCTGGTCTTTTTTAAAGCAAGTACTACGCTAGCACTCAAGTACAAATTGTCTGAGCAACGTTCACTTGTAGTTGAGTAATATTTGACCATGAGTACAGTAGGCCTATTTTAACTCACGTACTGGGGCTGAGTTCTTTGTTCACCACAGCACAACAACAGTGTCTACTTGTCTGCAGAGCCCCTCAAACATACACCAGTCAAAGCTCATGCCCACACCAGCAAACAGAAGTTACAGAACCACCTCCAACCATAATCGGTGCCAGGAAATTATCGTTAAAACCACTTTCAACCTGGTGTCCCTATTTTGGGCATGTCATTATAGGCAAAAAAAATCACACCCTTGTGAAGTAAGGGGTGCTCTTATCATCGTACATCATGACGTAAAATAGACTCTATGCCTATTTGCTCAGACACTGACGTAAAATTCTCCATTCATTGTCAACGGGAATTTAATGTTTGTTTAAGACGAAGTTTATGGACGGTAACTAAAAGCTGGATGTAGGAGGCCCTCAAAAAGCAGGAAAAAATCATCTGTGATGCTTTTGCCTGTGACACGCGTACCAAATGTTAAGTCATGTGAAGTGAGGGGCGCTCTAATCATAGCACATCATCATCAAGAATGGTGGTCCCTTATTGGCCAAGGGTTCCCACCGACATACATTTGCCGATTCGCTCAGACACATAATAAATTCTCTATTCATTGTCAACGGCATTTAATGTTCGTGTTCAGACAACAAACAATTAAACACTATAGTTGTTTATAGGAGGGGCTAGCGCCCCTCAAAAAGAAGAGATTGTCTATTTTAGTTTGATACCATTGTATGATGAAGTATAAACTACAAATGCACTCTGTCGAGATGCCAACTTGGAACACATTCTGGTGAAATTCATGTTGTTTACTTCAGAACTTGGACCCTTTCAGCGACAAGGATAAAAGTTATCCAATGGTCGATCCACGTCTTTTTCTAGAACTTGCTAATGACACACAGGAGGATCTATGTACTTAACCCATTCTGACCTGAGATCAGATTCATACGAGGTTTCCACGGGACACACACTGGTCTGATTAACCCATTCTGACCTGAGATCAGATTCTAAAAATCTCAGTCGTTCTTCGAATTTTTCAAAAATAGCAGACCTACAAGCTCGTATCGCGCCACTCGGTGGCGCGATATGAGCTTGTAGATCTGCTATTTTTCAACAGCTAAAGCATAACATGATGCCAACACCAAAATGGGTGCCCGGTCAGAATGGGTTAACACACAACACTAGCACCAGATCCCACAGGTACAGTAGAAATGTTGAAGCACAAACATCATACAGTAAGCGCCCTACTTCACAGCAAGGTCTAGGTCTAGTAGGAACCCAGCATTGCATTTATTCATAGAAACACAGTGCTTCCACATCAACGGCACAGAACTAGGCGCTTTCAAAGATTAAACACTTTGGAAGGGAGTTTCACTTTGTTGGATTTTCAACCCACAGTTGTGCCGTCTGGCACATCTGATACTTTTTGCCGTTTTCTCTAGAGACCACTGTCGTCTAAACAAAGCCTAAAATGCTATCTGAATGTAAGTTGCAATGCCCTCCAATGACAGCCCATTCATGGAACAGAAAAGTCCTAAAGACGATACCCCTTGCCCTCCAATGGCTGAAATATTGTATACATTTCAATTCAGGAATTCCAGAAGCACAGCCATAGATCACCTCCATGCCCTGCTGGGTGGCAGACTCATCGTGGAGGCATTTAAAGAACTCCCATTCCTTTGGTGAGGCATGTGCTCACCAAAGGGAACTTTTCATTTGTTCGGGCCTGCAATCACTTCGTACCCTGCTGTCGGAGGCACAGAATGTTGTCTGTGTGAAGCTCATGGAAAAGTGGAGATATTTGACTAAACGCACGTTTAGGGGACAATATCTGACTCCAAGTTGCAGCAATGAATTAATTAGTGACCACATGCAGCGCCATGCAGCCACAATGAGTCTATCAAGGGGGTGATCTATGGATGTGTGTATCTGGATTACATTCAATGTACTGAATGTAATCACAGCCCTTCTGGGGCTAGGATAACACAAATGTCCACGCATACAGCTGCAATACTGGTTAATTTATTTTCATTAAATACAATCCGATATATCCAAGTTGCCTCCTATCTGGTGCATATTTTACCTGTCATTTCCAGACAAATTTCCTGCTCAAGCTTCCTCTCTGGTTGACCCTCACCAAAGTATCCAAAAAGTAAATCAGGAGTCAGGACGAAGTCAGGCAGTATCTCCTTTATACCTATCTATCGTACCTCCCTCTATGGTATCTCCATAATGCAGGAAGGAAAAATGCTGCTGGCTAAGTTGTCTATTTTTGAAGACAGATAGCCTACTGGAGTATCTTTCTCAGGCAGGATATCAAACTATTGTGTGCAAACAATAGCATCACCTATAAAATTACACAAGTCTGGTGTCAAAACCATGCACCCATCTGGGTCATGAAGACATTTTTCCATTTCCCAATTATGTTCCAAAAACAGAACGCAGTCTAAAAGGAAGCAGCAGCACACAGGTGCTGCCAAATCAGCAATCAGCGCCTGGCTGGCTCAGCCACACCTCTGCAGTGCCACGAATGCTGATTTAATGCAACACATTGAGCAGCTTGTAGTCGATAAACTACATTCACTATTTGTTTATTTATTTTATCACAATCTCCCCTAATGACATGCTCAAACGGGAACGCAATGACAGTGGTTTAAAAAGTATGTATGTTGCTCTCTTCTGCCTCTTTACTTCTCTGGAATGATGTTTGCTACTCTAAGCTGCCTGCTTACGAGTGGACTGTTTAACCCATTCTGACCTGAGATCAGATTCATACGAGGTTTCCACTGGACACACACTGGTCTGATGGACCCATTCTGACCTGAGATCAGATTCTAAAAAATGTCAGTAGTTTCTTCGATTTTTCAAAAATAGCAGACCTACAAGCTCGTAGCGCGCCACTCGGTGGCGCGCTATGAGCTTGTAGATCTGCTATTTTTCAATAGCTAAAGCATAACATGATGATAACACCAAAATGGGTGCCCGGTCAGAATGGGTTAAGTACATTTAATTGAGTAGGCTACTGTACTTAAGTGAATCTGTCATTCAAATCATCAAACTTGCAAAAATGCATTATTAATAATTAACACATTTTAATCCGTAGCCTAAGCCTTTAAATAATGATGTTGTCCCTTCTTCCTGGAATGATGTGAAGGTCTAAGCTGATCACTAAAGGGGAATTTAAATCTGTTTCATAGGATAGAGAGATTAGTATATTGGCACAATTTATTATTTGTATTTTAATTGGTTAAATAAAGGATATGATGATAAATAACAGCTTGTAGATTGGCTATTTTCACTATTTTTGAAACATCTTTAATATTTATTTATTCATTATTTTGTGTGGGGTTGTCTAAATTTCAATACAGAAATGCGTTCATGTAACCTACTTTTGTAATTTGTACTTTGTATTTGAACCCAAATACAAATTTGAATGAGCGCAACTTACAGTAGTAGCAATATTTGACCAGGAGTATAGAGCGTACCAAAATCGTCAACATATGTGTCACGTGGTGGCGGCCGCCATACTTGTTGGCTTGTTTACATTGAGCGACTATCCGGTGTGCTTGTATACGTTCTTTTTTTAAACTGACCTCACAATGGTGCAGACTTGCTCAGTAAATAAGTGCCACAGCAGGTCACGTCAAGGGAATGAGCCAGAAAACGGAATTAGATTTTCAGCTTTCCAGCATGGAGACAGCATCAAGGAACCCAGATTGACAAGAGTTTACAAAAAGAGGTAGAATGGCTTGGATCTCGGCTGTACAGCGCACAGGCGCAGAGACATAACGTTCAAAGTATCTAAGCACAGCAGTGTTTGTTCACGACATTTTCCTTGTAAGGTATTTGGGCCCGACGTTCTTTCTATCCATCCTGGTGTTGGTTCACTATGTTGTCGCCAAGGACGAGCACAATATTTACAAAAACATACTACCGTCACTCTATTCTGAGTGATGTGGGCTAGAATTTAAAGCCAACAAGAATGGCGCCGCTAGCTTTTCAGACGCCGCCTCCCTCTTGGTGACGTAAACGTTTTTACACCCTATAGACACTTTGACTCAAGTACTGAATTGAGTATTTTTTTCCCAACCATTGGTCAGCGGTATAAGTCCTTGCAGACTGCTGTGCTCTTTCGGAAAAGGACGAAAAAATTGTTTGTGGATGTTCCTTGTTTGCTGAACTCCCAGGAAAGAGATTTTATCAGTGATTGATTCTGTCTCAGTCTCTGTGCTTTGGGTCCACCTGCTTCGTTACGGTGTGACATTTCCAAAATGTCACCAGTGTCAGAGATAAAACCCTGTACATTAACATTAACAATGCCTGGTGAGTCTAATTTATTTGGTTTATCAATCTAAGTATACCATGGACAAGATAAGAGTTGAATACATTGGAAACATTGATTGATCTTAATCTCTAACACGTCTAAATTTAAGGCTGTTAAAAGGTTACCCTAAATATTATAAATCGTATTAACCCATTCTGTTATGAAATAAAAATGTAACAGAGCGAAACCCACCCAGTATTTTATAGCCATGTATTTTGGGTAAGCAAAAAAGTAGAAAATGAAAAACCTACAATGTGAGGTCTGCAAAAACTCAGTTCATTCTTGTACATCATACATTTACAAATTATAGCATATTTTCACAGATTACCAGTACCTCTGGCCTGTGATATTTCACAGACAAAAGGAGAACAAACATTGGTTGAAATGAGAGGGCAAAGGCCTCCATGTTCCATTCCTTCAGTCTAATGAGAGGCTGGACCTCCACAAGGTGACATTGATTCATCGCCGGAGGGCTTTAGCCTCGCTCCTCCCCTGTCGTTTTGTTTCCTCTTGTTTCTAGCATACATCTCACCATTTCCTTCTCTTCCTCTCTTCACCATTTACTTTCTCTCACTTTTACTCCCACTTCCCATTATCTCCTCTCCTCTCCTCCCCTCTCACCAACCATGCCCCCCACCCAGACCTCAGGCTTTGGAAGCCCAAACTCTAATTAAAACCAATGTAAATACCTTTGCTAATCTATAGACCATGGCAGAGTAGTCAGACTCCCGTCATCATTGATTAGACAAGCTGTTTCAAAGAGCCATGGCAGGCGAACTCATTAGAAGAGATTTCAAGGATACATTAAAGAGAGAAGACATTTTATATTTCTGTTTGTCTGTCTGTCAGAAATATATTTTTGCGAACGCAGTGAGCACTTACTATGAGACCTAGCAGATCATGTCTGTCTGTCTGTCTGTCTGTCCGTGTGTCACACTTTTGTGCCCATATATGGAGCTGCTTTGGGGACTCCTTATATGGTTATGGCTGAGTCATGGTGACATGACTGTGATGGCGTGGTCCAACTTGTGCCCATATATGGAGCTGCTTTGGGGACTCCTTATATAAATCTTTAAAAAAACCAAATATGTACAAGCTGCGTTCGCTTCCCGCGTTTGCGCGTCTTACTGGTTTGTAACCACTAAACTTGACTACAGTATAGGGCTTTCTACACCAAGAATGAAAACTATAGATATATTTTTGAGGGTCGCTAGCTAGCACCTCCTTAGTCCAGCTTCGAGCGTTTGTGTAAACAAACATTGAAGACAAAAGTGAGGACGCAAATTGTTATTGGCCAGAATGAGATGATGTATGATTGAGTGTGATGATAAGAGCACCCCTCACTTCACACAGGTTAACAGTTCTAACTGGCAGAGTTCACTCCACAGTCCACAACTAGTATGACAATAAATATCGTTGGGATCACTAAACAATAGAACCACTGACAGCCAAATCAAAATCCATCACTTACAGCCTAGGGCGTCACGTTCAACACATCCCCACTGACATTGAGGTTTTAAAACACTTTTTAAATAGTTAGGCTATTGAAAAACAGCAGATCTACAAGCCCACAACACAATGTGACAAGAGTTTGTGCATTTGTCATTTTCTCTGCCAAAAAACCCCCCAAAACATCTCTGCCACATTTTGAAAACTCACTGCCAAAGTTAAAACATCTAGATTCTTTTTTTGGGAATTTAGAATTGTTTTAATAATTAGTCGGCCTACATTTACATACAGTGAAGTCAAAAGTTATACAATATGTGTCTTTGAAATGGAGTAGAGTGAAAGTATCTACAATACAAATACTCAAGTTAAGTACAGATACTGATCATCCACTGATCATGTCTGCATTCCATCATCAGCTATAAAAGAATAAAATCACACCAGTGTGATTGTATCATCATCGTACATCATCATGACGCAACATGTCGATTTGCTCAGATACATGACAGAAATTCTCCATTCATTGTCAATGGCATTTCATGTTTGTGTTAGGACAAAAACCTACACTATAGCTGAATATAGGAGGGGCTAGTGCCCCTCAAAACTCTGCACACCAGTATAGACGCCTTAACAGACGACGTCACACTGATAAGCAACAGCATGCGTGCGCAAGGCGGGTGCACAAGAACCCCATCTCTCCAGCTCTCATAAGATGCAATGGAAAAGCTCTAACTGCACTCACGTGTAAAAATGCACCATTAAACTTTCAGATGCTGTTTTTCTCCCAGTGTGGAGGAAGAATGATTAGGATTTTTCTTGAAATATATAATCCTTGGTTTCTGTTGTGTTTGAACAATAATAGCAATTCAAAACCACACCTCCAGTCGCTGTCATAAGAACGGGAGGTGCGCTCATGATGATCACGGCAGCAGAGCCAATTTGTGCACTGCTGCACGCGCACCTGCAGCCCATCAAGTATAATGCATGCTTCGTCCCGCGATGGTGTCACACACGTAGACCTCTACGCTCACAACAGTCGCATCTGCGATGCGATGTGAGCTTGTATATCAGCTGTTCTCTGTTCACAATACTGTATACATGTCTCCTATAGGGTGCACCTCACTTGCCAACTCACAAAAGGAGGTTGAATGGACTGAAACCAGCGCTCCCCAAAACAACAGCTTTGGAGATCTGTTGGGAATTGATTACATGAAACAGTCCCCCGTGCGCCCAGGCCCAGGCCCAATGTTTGGAAAAGAATAATTGGTCAATTGCTGCTCCCATTGCAATTTTACTTGGCAACGTTTCAAGCAATCAGGCGGAGTAACAAAGTAAACTTCATACGGGAGCAGCAATATTGGTGTTTTATTCTCATTTTCAGTTCAACATTTTTTTGGGGCACTAGCCTTTTCAACGCCTGGCTTTCGGAAATTATGTCATATTGCAGCCAAGTCTATGGACTTTTAATGACGTTAAAAACAAACAGCACCCCACATGACATCATGTGGCAGCCAAGTCTATGGACATATCCTAATGTTTGTTTAGAGCACTTTAAACGAACAGAGTAGCAGCCAAGTCTATGGACATATCCTAATGTTTGTTTAGAGCACTTTAAACGAACAGAGTAGCAGCCAAGTCTATGGACTTTTAATGTTTGTTTAGAGCACTTTAAACAGAGTGAGGCGCCTCTCTCACTTCACACAAGTGTGATTTTTTATCCAGCACCCACCCAGCCTAGTACATGTCTGGGATGTATTGTGTGGGTCTTTTAGCTGTTCATCAGCTTCTCTCTCACCCATTCCATCATCTTTTTTTAATATTTTTTTTATCCCACGATTTTGTAACCCATTTTTCACCCCTGTGTCAATCATCTAATGTGATCCTGGGCTATACACACCCTCCACCAACCTAGTCCCCCATATATGGGGGACAAGGGGAGAGCAACGGACTTGAACTCACGCTTCCTTCATGCCTGAGTGTCCAAGTTGCTCCTTTACACCTGACAGGGGGGAGTTTCCCTGGTTGGACGTATGCGCGTGGAAGGAACACGTTATTCCAACCAGTTCCTTTCCCCTCCATCAGGCGCCCCGGCTGGTAGGGGGAGGCAGTTTAGTGACCAGGATCACTGCATGTTTTTTGTGAGGGTACCTACCCTAGGGTATCATCAGTCACGTGATAAACTTGAGCCAAGTGGCGACACAGTCTATTGGACTACCCTGAACGTTGAGAACGTGACGCCAAATGGTCCGTATATATCGTATGTGACAAGTTTGGGAGTGAGATTGCGCTGCGAGCAACACATCCTCAAAGGTTTGATGAAGGAGTTATGTTTTCCCTCTCGCTCCTTTTCATACTTCAACAACACTAGAACTGAAAAATATGATTTATGTTTATGGCAAGAGACAGAGGGAGCGCAGGAGATATTGCTTTCTCCACAGACACACACACTTCCATTTTTCAGGTGCAGGATTTAACTCGGGCGCACACAGGCGACTCCTTGCGGGGGCGGTGCCCACTGGGGTCCTGGCAGATCTCGGGCCCCATCGAGACCATCTTGGCTACGGGCTTAAGAAACGGAGAAAGATGCTATTGTCTCCTGTAGAAGGAACACAAATAAAACATGTCCCCGGTCCCCTATTCCCCTGTGTCTGCCATTGATCTGTAGGCTATGATTCAAGCTCTGAATTAAATCACCTTGGGGTCCCGAGGCAACCTCTTCTCCCAGCGCTTTGTTCACGTCAGCGTCACCCCAATCACCCCCCCCCCCTCCTTTTCTCACCTCTTGCCTTTTCTTCGCCACCCTTCTTTCTCTCCACATCTCTCTGTGTGTCTATCTCTTTGTCCTCCTCCCTGCCCTTTCCGTCTCTCTCTCTCTGTGTCTCCGTCTCCTTTCTCTGCACTTAAATCACTCTCTCTCTCTCTCATTCTCCACTACACCACTTTGTACCGCGGGGCCCTTTTGTGGCGGCCCTGATGGAAAGGCCGCTTTCAAACAAAGACGGCTCACACTGTGGAACAGGAGACAACACATAGGATCTATTGCGGGGCGGTCTGAGGGTGCTCTCTTACATCAGAAGCAGAGAGCAGACGGAATCGAGTCGGATTCAGGCCACAAGAGTCTATACTCTGCTCTGCCTACTGACCACCCCGGGGGTCCTTGAGGTGGTCCCCAGGGAAATGAGGAGCAATTTAACCACTTCAAACCCATTTTGTACGTCAGCTATTCTATTCGTCTCCAAGATTACTTTGGAGTGCAGTTTGCAGCCCTTTAGTTTTGTAGCTATCTATTTCTGGGTTTTGAGTGGATTTTGTTCATCACACCAAAGAAATAATTCTCCGTCTCATCTCTCTTTGTCTCATCTCCCTTTGTCTCATCTCTCCTTTACACGGCTGTGTGATTCATCCAATCACTCAATAGTGTCCCGGGCTGAATGTCATGATGCCCTAACTAACTCTTGATTCATGAAACACGTTATAAGAGCCTGTACCCTTTATCAGCCAGGTACTCAAATATAAACACAAACACAAAAACCTTCATACAAACATGGAAACACGTCACCATGCATGTCAGCCTGCCTCAACTACTCACAAAGACACTTTCATGCCAGGGACCCGTACACATTGAAATACATACTTATAGTATACCGGTTTCTCATAATCAAAGCCTGTGCACTATAAAGGCTTGGCACAGAGATTTGATTCATTGATTGAAAACGTTATTAAAAAGGTACACTTCACCCCCTTTGCAACCATATCTTATTTTAATGACTACAATTACCATAATGCTCGGTGCACTCTCTTGTGCAGAGGGAGAGGGCTTACTGAGACAACTTGTAGTCCAGGAAGGAAGACCAGAGACCAGTGTTCATGCCATCATGGACACTTTGAAATACTAAAATATCTAAAAACACATACTGTATATATATATAAAAATAAAAAAACCCCAGGAAAGTGTTTCTTGTCTCCCAAACATAATAAAAAATAATCGACAATCACCAGTATATACTTGTGCCCTATACTTGTGACCGAACTGGCACTGAGAAGGATTGGATCGGGTCCGAAAACGGATCCCAGATGGTTTGGCCCGGGTCCAAAATGTGTGTACGATGCTACATCATGCTTATATTCATAAGACATTCTTATGGGAGCCATCGACAATCACAACAAAACTGTCCCACACAGCTGACATTCAATTTGGGGCTTGATAGCTTTGATTTGTAGTTTGCTTTGTGTTTCACCTCGCTCAAGAAGGCCACAATGCTTTCATTAATATAGCTGATGTGACTGTGTGTGTGTGTGTGTGTGTGTGTGTGTGTGTGTGTGTGTGTGCACGAGCTGTTGGGATTGGCATGAGTTTCATTCCAAATCACCATGGCGTGAATATAGAACAGATATGGATTTTAGAATGTAATGTATGCATGCATGTCTATTTTTTAAACCTATTTTTAAAGTTGAATATAACTCATGGCAATTTGTACTGGAATCGACCCTATCGGTTCAATATTTTTCATATTTTGGGCCCGAACCAGCTCGGTTCTCGGGTATGGACCTGTGCTACCCTCTAAACCACATAGAACACTGCATAGTAAAAAATAACTCAAACCAGAACATATTGTGCTGTCGAACCGCTCCTTGGAAACTCTGTAGTGTATTTACGAGATATTGTACCAGCACACGAACAGCACCTGAGTCGTAATTACTACAAATATCATTTCAGGACAGTATGAATAGAATGGAAGGGAAAGTGAGAAGACTGCCAAAAGCTGGTTGAGTTAGAAAAAGCAGTGGGATTTCTCAGTGGAGAAATCTTCAGAGAAATCAGAGAACCATTCTTAGATGAAGGATCTCGGCAGCCTCTTGGTTGACGTTTTTTTTGGGGGGGGGGGGAGATTGCGTGCCAAATAAATGTCAGTATTTTGTCCTCTGTTGACTGTTGAAGTTTGGGATGTGCTAACTTTTACGGATGTATTTTGGACATGTTTTGTTATTCTCTCTTGGCGTAGTTCCGATCCAAGTCAACATTCAGTCTGCTGCTGAAATACGAAGCAGCAACTCTTTGCTTTGTCTCGATGCCCTTTGTGTTGCTATATACAATACCCATGGGACTAACTGATTTCTAACCTTGTCTTTTTGTTAATATCCGGTTGCTATGGCTACCTGATATTTCCCACCAGAGCACTTGGAACACCGGCGCAGCCGTGTGTGTGTGTGTGTGTGTGTGTGTGTGTGTGTGTGTGTGTGCTACAGAGACATCATTTGTGAGAGAAAGAGGACGTGTGCATGTGTGCCATGCACATAAACGTGTACAGTATGTGCACACTTTACAGTGTGTGTGGGTGCATACTGCATACACGAGGGAGTTTATATCTGTGTGTGTGTGCGTGCATGTGTGCGTGTGTCTAAGAGTTAAAAGCTTAACTCTCAAGAAGAACTAGCACCCTGCCATAAATCTTGTGGACAGGGCTGGTCTTGGTAATTGAAGCTTTGCTCCACTTTGCCGTTTGGCCCGTGGACCTTGCTGCGGACCGCCAGCGACCAGCGTTTCCCCTTCCTGCTCCACAAGGGAAATTTCCTCTGAAAATGTCCAGCGGAGGTCAGCTGCTACTATAGTGCTATGGATGTTTGGCTGTTGGCTCTGCACACTCTACAATAGCAGTAAAGTGTTAGTGCTGCCACTTGCTGACACCACAGGTATAAAGCCACGAAGAGATTATATAAATATAGGCCCAAGATGTTCTCAAACATTTCCATGTCAAGAACTGCCAGAAATTGATATTTGGCTGCGTAGTGGAGTTGACATTTGAAAAGAGTTTGTGCCAGGGACCCGCGTACAGGCTTTGACAACCTACCCCGAACCCTAATCTATAACCCTAACAGCAAGCACGACGCAAACGCATGTCGGACGAATGCATGTCGGGAACGGCGGGTCGCATGTCGGACCTTCGGTGTGATAAGCATGTGCACCCCCATAAGAGAACATTTGTCAATGTAAAACAAACAAAAACAGAAAAAGCTCACAACACGTTGCATCGCCAGGCGTCATAACATTATTTGAAACAGCACTGGGATAGGGGTGGTGTCCCTATTCTGCCGTTGAGGAATAAAGGACTGTACTGTGAGTGTGCAATTTTGAGCGGCTATTTTCATATAGCATATACATTTTCAACTTGTGAAATGGGACATTCTGAATAACAATGAGTATGTTTACGTTTGGTATATTTTGATGCCGATACTTTTACTCAAGTACATTTAGAATGCAGGACTTCTACTTGTAATCTATATACATCTACATTGCTGTATTGATCCTTTTACTTACAGTAAGTAAAACATGTGAGTACTTCTACCATCAATGCCAGTAGGAGACCTGCTGCTGGTAAGTAGTTCTGCCTGAAGCTCACAAGTGCAACATCTCCCCTCCCTGGCCAAAAGAGGAACTGCATCTTAGACGAGCGGCAGAAGTGTGATCCCCTGACACCCTTTTGTAACTAGCTCCTCTCCACTCGCCCTACACACTTTCACTCGGTTTGAACATAGATATATAAATAATAGAGACAGCACTGGGATTCCCCTCTTATCCAGTGCCGTCTCTATTATTCATATATCTATGCTCAAACGCAGGGGGAGTGTGTGGGGGCGAGTGGCTGGGAGCTAGTTTAAAAAAGGGGGAGATGGTATTATGAATCCCAGGTAGGAAATGAACACTATACAGTTATCTTCTTCACTGCATTAACCTACGTATTAGATGGCTTGAGGCTGTAAACAATAACAGCTGCTCTGAGCAATGAGCATCACCATGGGAAATCCATCAGAGAAACCGCTGTTAGTTAGCATGCAGAAATTTACCCATATATCAGTCATATTACAGTTGTTTTTGATCCGTTGTATTACATTTTGCTTTTGAGTCTGTCTCTATCAAGTGGTGCAAACCAGTGATTCTTAAAATCATATTTCGCACAACAATATGTTTACATTTGTATAATAGTAGAATGATCTGGGTCCACAAGTTCAAAACTTTTAATCCTATCAAAACCAAAAATGGGATCACCCTGATATAATATCAGATCAGGAAATCCAAGCTGTAAGGATCACATCTTCAAAATGGGTAGTTCAAAACAAAAATAAATCAGTGTGATCCATTCATCAGGATTACCTTGATCCCACTGGAGGTGCTGGACTTGCAGTGGATTGCCAAAGCAAAACACACTTTACAATTCAATTTAAACAATGTTTAAATATAAACAACATGGTAAAGGAAAGGTTGTACATAATTTGTACAAAATGTTCATTTATTTTTGTCACTTAGGCAGAGGGCTCTTGCCAACTTATCACAACAGCCGGCGTATTCAACCGAATAAAGATTTTTTGATCATATCACCAAAATCATTTAAAATAAATCCTTTGGCTCTAACTTTCTATACTGTCCGGCTCCCTTATTTTGCTTTTATCATACTATTGTACTTGTGGGCCCAGATGATATGAATGAAAGTCAGATTTCTATGTAGTTGCATGTTGATGTCATATCCTGAAAATAGGTGATCTACAAGTTGACATGCGCATCAAGCTTTAAGCTCACAATGTGTCTCAATGTTACGAGCTACGAATGTGTTCATATGAATGTGTTCTGCTGCCGACTGATTGAGTCAATCAAATGAACCGGAACAAGAAACAATCCAATCCAAAGTGTAGCACATTTTACAAACACAAAGGATTCCAATGTGCCAACAGATAATACAGTATGTCACCCTCAGGAAACCAGTTATGCACAGTGACTATTAAAGGAAGGATTATGAGAGCCAGTATTTTCATGTTAATACAATTCAAATTGTAAGTGCAATGTAATGTCATTGTAAGGTCTCATAAAGCGCCTGCAGCCCTGCACAACAATATTCTGTCAACGTGTATACTGTGTGCATATGAATAACATTTCTGTTTTGCAAAGATCAAATAAATCAAAACAAATCATGATGCACCGCTTGCATGTACACTAGCATTATGGTTGGATAAACAGCTCATGTATATCTCCTGGTCCATTAGTACAGTTACAGTACCAGTATTACTGATCTAGAAGAGGAGCCGTACACTATAATTAAACTCTAATGGAAGAGTTTACCGTTGCACTGATACCCTCATTAACTCTAACGGAATGTTGTTTTCACTTAGAATATCCAGGCTTCATAAAACCATGGAAACAACAGGAGTATAGCTGATAGTAATGTTGTCAAGTTGACAACATAACTAACGGCTGTGCTGCTCCTGTTGTTGAACAGAGGTGGAAAATCCTACTTCCAACAATTGGAACATTGGATTTCCGCTCTTTGTGCCTAGAAGCCACTGATTTCCTCAATCACTCTCACCATTGACATTGACAGTCCAGAGATGGTTGTGTGTGTGTGTGTGTGTGTGTGTGTGTGTGTGCCTGCGTGCGTGCGTGCGTGGCACGCGTCCGCGAGCAGGTGAGAGTCCAGATGTCTGTGGACGTGCAGCCGCTGGAGCTAGCTAGCTCGCGTGCCAACAACGCACGGGATGTGGTGGAACGGTGAAGGTCACTGCGACCCGCAGAGACACCAGCCCTGTGACAGCGCTGGTAGAAATGTCTCTCTATCAGAGAGAGAGAGGACAGAGACACCAGCTCTGTGACAGCGCTGGTAGAAATGTCTCTCTATCAGAGAGAGAGAGGACAGAGACACCAGCTCTGTGACAGCGCTGTTAGAAATGTCTCTCTATCAGAGAGAGAGAGGACAGAGACGGCGCAGGTAGAAATGTCTCCCCGTCTTAGGGCATACCACCAGTGTGGCTGATTTCGTCTAAATGACGACTGCCTTTTGTCACTGACGAAAACAACAATAAAAACGATGCTGCGATGACTAAGACTAAGAGTAACAAATTGAAAACTATACGCTAAAATGTTAGGGAGAGACTAGTGGAGAAGAGATCCAGTAGAATTGTGGTTGCGCTATTTTCAGAGCAATGCGCCATTTTCAGCATGCAACCAAGTGTAAAATCAGACATTACAGCTCCATCAAGGCCTGCCAAAATACATTTTTGTAGACAAAATCAACTGTAGATTTAGTCGGCTAAAATCTTACAAAAAAGTAGACTAACACGAAAACATTTCAGATGACAAAAATTTGACTAAAACTAAATCAAAAGACGAGAGACACCAGCCCTGTGACAGCACTGGTATAAATGTCTCAGAGGAGAGACATCTCTCACTCACACACACACACACACACACACACACACACACACACACACACACTGTAGACATGCACAAAGGGGCACAAGAACGTGCAGATAAGTGAGATAATACATAAGACATGAAACGTCTTTCTCCATCTCTTCTCCCTTCTGTCTCAAGCTCTCCCTCATTGCTAGTAACCACAACGCAGCCGTGTGGCTGATAGAGTGTACTGTCCGTCTATATGTCTGCTGACTCCATGTGTGTGTGTGTGTGTGTGTGTGTGTGTGTGTGTGTGTGTGTGTGTGTGTGTGTGTGCATTGCGCGCACGCACGCGTGTGATGAACTCATGGGTGCATGCAAGGCATTTGCATTTGTGCCTTGGCTCCCATGTTTTTGTTCTCACGAGTTTACTGTAAATCACTCTGGATTAACACTTAGACTGCCGCCATTTATTGATAAATTAGGTCCTAATTCACGCCAGCATTTTTTTTATTTGAGCTCTTATTTTGAAAAGCCACATTTTGCCTCAACCGGAAGTGAGCTCATCTCTGCCAGCTTTACGTTGCCATGACAACCTTTGTTTACATGATCACATCATGCCGGGTACACTATAGACCTCCACAACGTCGGCTCGTGCCGTCAAAGAAACGCTGTTTTGACCAAAAATGCCATCTGGGACAAGGAATAGGAGATACAGGCGATTGAAAGAAACGGATAGAATGGATTCTTATGGCGACGACGAACTAAGATGAACGATCCAATGCTGTGCTAACAACACAGCTAGCTAACCGGCTAACGTAAGTAGCATTATGGCTCGATCGATCAAATGCACTATAAAACAACAATTGCCGAAGGGCTACGGCAATGGCGGCAAGCGTTTTATTAATGAATTGACATTAATCTAAGGCAATGGCGCGGAGGGTGTTAAGAACTGCTAAATGCCTAAATTGAAAACCGTGTGAACGGACCTGTATGCATGCACGCACGTTTTTGTACAGTGTGTGTGTGTGTGTGTGTGTGTGTGTGTGTGTGTGTGTGTGTGTGTGTGTGTGTGCGAGCGAGCGAGCGAGTGAGTGAGTGAGTGAGTGAGTGAGTGAGTGAGTGAGTGAGTGGACGAGAGTGAGAGAGAGAGAGAGAGTGAGAGAGAGAGAGAGAGAGAGAGAGAGAGAGAGAGAGAGAGAGAGAGGGAGAGGGTGGGGGGGGAGATATGCGTGTTTATGTGTAACCTACATGCGTGCGTGCGTGACAGCCCAGACGTGAGAGTGACAGCTCCTCCGGCATGCAGCAGAATCAGGATGACAGACGCAACGTCGCCTCTCAGTTCCACTCGCCATGTGGAGCACTTGTGCTCTGTCACACTGATTGACGGCTGATGCTCATTAATGTAAACACAGGAACAGTTGAGCGAGAGTTAAAAGTAAGCAAACTGGCGTTTTCCTTACAGACAGCTACGTGACAGTTAACAGGCAGCACATACTGGAGATTTGAAAGACGGTTTCCATTACGGTTGTCTATATGCTATGATTTCATTGATGGAAGATATTCGCAAAGTTGTCAGTGGTCAACCTTTAAAGCAACCAACTGTATATTAATATATTAATATGATCCAGAGACGGCTGACGAACACCTCCGCAAATGTCATCCCTGAATAAACATGGGTATCAACTGCTGCCGTAATATCCTGGAGGCATGAAAGACAGTTCTTTCCTCAGCAAAAGGTTGATGTTGTGATTATATCCGGTAACCGTTTAACTATATAACTACCTAAGCTGTTAACCCATTCTGACCTGAGATCACATTCATACGAGGTTTCCACTGGGCACACACACTGGTCTGATTAACCCATTCTGACCCGAGATCAGATTCTAAAAAATGTCAGTCGCTCTTCGATTTTTTCAAAAATAGCAGACCTACAAGCTCGTAGCGCGCCACTCGGTGGCGCTATGAGCTTGTAGATCTGCTGTTTTTCAATAGCTAAAGCATAACATGATGCTATAACACCAAAATGGGTTCCCGTTCAGAATGGGTTAAGACTGTGCATGCAATGGAGGGAATGGATGCATGGATCAGCGGATGCATTTCAGGTGGTAAGAATTTGGTGAGCTTTAGGCTGAGAGCCAACTCCAAGCATGCACACTGGTAAGACATCTAACTATAAATGCTGACTTTGTATATTGTCAGTGTCTCTCTTCCTCCTGCTTCTTTGTCATTGGTATCCTTCAGATGTTTCTACCACTTCTTCACTACCGACCCGTAATGCAGACAACGCAATTGCGTTGGGGCCCAGAGTCATTTGCACCCGTGCCGTTGGTAAAATAAATGTATAAATACAGACAGACAGAGATGGAATGACAGTTGCGTTGACCAAAGTTTTTTGTACACAAAATTCAACACCAGAGCCGCATTTTCATAAATTTGTTGCTGATGTGGAGGCTTGCATTGACTTTGAGATAAAAAAAAAGAGCTAATTATTCGCGTCGCTAATTCTCCCCCAGTGTGTAAAGACCATAACTTATATCCGCCCCGGCGGGCAGCATATGTGCCATTTCTGTCCCCCATTCATCTTCTTGGGAGTGAGGGCGTTGCACACACAAACGGCAAAGGAAACCATGCAAGGCACCAACCTGCACAGCAGGAGCAGTTAGGGGTTCAGACTCCTCTTCAAGGACACCTTGGACCCGCAGACGGGGGCAGCCGGGGATAGAGCCAGGAGCCTTCCAACTCCAAGACGGCCGCGCGACAGTATACCTGCTGGAGCCACTGCTGCACCTGAAATGTTAAATGTCACAGGATCCCTTTACGTCCGCTTAGGGTTGTGTTTGCAACCATGTTTGTAGGTGAAATAAATCATACCATTTGCAGTTTTGCAGCTTGAGCGATAGCCATGTTGCCAACTTGCCATTCTCCGGTTGCTTGCCAAACAGTAGCTGCCAGCAATGGTGAAGAGCTAAATTGGCCCCTAGGAGAGAGAGAGAGAGAGAGAGAGAGAGAGAGAGAGAGAGAGAGAGAGAGAGAGAGAGAGAGAGAGAGAGAGAGAGAGAGAGAGAGAGAGAGAGAGAGAGATGTGGTGAGCAGAGAGTTGAACCCAAGTGCAGGGAGCCAAAGGCAGGGCAGATTCAGAACAAAGAGTTTATTCATTATTCAATTGAAAGGGCAAGGCTTACAAGCATGAGGCTGGCAGGGGGGTTTCAAGCACAAGGAGGAAAGTCCACACAGGCAAATAATTCCAAGGGCGCAGGAAAATATCCAAAAGCAGAAGACTGGCAACATGTCAAAAAACACAAAGCTGGTAGAACGACACAATCTGGGACAGGACCCAGTAACACTGAACACACGAGGAGACAAAGGGATAGGGAGCCAAAACTGAAAGAAACAGGCACAGAGTGAATGGAGGAGCTCAGCCTGATAGGGCGCAGATGATAAGGCAACAGGTGTAGGTACAGCATTAGCTGGGCATGGAACGGCAGGGCTGATGACAAGATGTGAGAGAACACGGGTGCAATACTACATACGGTAACACCCAGGGTGATCTCAATCAATCAATCTTTATTTATATAGATTTTTATATAGATCTGGTGGTGATGGAAGAAGAACTCTGATTTGTTTTACTTAAAAGTAGGCTATGTCAATACCACAATGTATATGCCCATGCACTGCTTGTTTGTTCAATTAATCATTTGTTTCATGTGTGCGCAAATTTGAGATAACCGTGAGGGATTGGGGTAGCTGCACGGAGCACCCCGTAGTAGTAGAAGTGGGATGTCATCCATCGAGGATATCACCAATGCCCTCCAGCGTCTTGGCTAATATCTGGGTTGGAGAGAGAGACCAATCGAGAGCGAGTTGAACGCCAGAGACCAGACACTCGCTGCCGGGGCGATGGTACAGGATTATCCCGTCAAAGATGCCAGCCTATCTTACTAGGCCAGAAGGCAGGAGCACTGCCAACAGAACAGGCAGCGACAACTCGGCGTTGGGAAACCCCACTGTGGACCCTGCCGCTGCCCATGCCTCACCACTGTGGACCCTGCCGCTGTCCTCACCAATGGGGACACAAGAAAAGAGCATTCCTCCATCTCGGCGCTGCATGGCTGGCTTTCCCCGGGTGTCGCCCGTCAGCTTCACCAACGAGGTGCCATGGCAACTGGCCATGCCAGATGTCCCCATGCCCAATCCTTGCTTACTATACCAACAGCACACCATGTATAGAGGAGAGGACACCCCGGTAAAACGGAGATATAGGCATATTATCGACATCTACCAAGTCGAGGTGGAAACAGAGGTTGAGCCTCAATGTCTGAAATACTAAATGGCTGCTCGGCGCTCTCAGTACTTATAGACCCATTCAGAAACGGGTCTCATGGTCGCAGGCAACGTATTTCCTGTAGGTGGAGACGACATATCTGCGGTGTAAACAGTGGGCTACTACATTGAATGGGAAAGTGACTGATGTTGGTCTGCTCAAACGTTATACTCTTTATGTTCAATACCTTTCACTGCTTCGTTTCAACCATTAGTCTATGGCTCTGGTCTCAGCCACTATACTGTTGGATCAGCCATAAACTACACAGGTTCATCCCGATGCTCTGGGCATCTTTGTAGAGTTAGTGTTAGTAAAAAGCAGGTAAAAGAGTAACGTTGGAGCAGACTAACGTCAGCCACTTTCCCATTCAATGTTTACACCGCAGATATGTCGTCTCCGCCTACAGGAAATACGTTGCCTGTGTCCACAAGATGAATGTGAAAGGAGAGCATAGCCCTCCTGTGTCAGGAGTACCATTATATCTGTGGGAAATTTGTTCAAGGATTCTGTCCCAATGGTCATATAGAATAGAGCCATGTACACGCATGAACATTTCACAATTCCCCAAAAGGATCAGAACAGATAGCCCAGTCTAAGGGCCAAACCGCACAAATGTTCTGCCTCACGTAATGTAAACAAGGCACAAATGCCTACAGCAGCACAAGACACACTAAATGTGTGTGTAATCTCTCTCTCTCTCTCTCACACACAGACACACACACACACACACACACACGAAGATGAGCAAACAATTATCTCCGCCTCTCTCTATCAACGTTGCCGCATTAATCAAGGAGAGGGAGAGAGAGACGGGCGGGCCTCCTAGAAACAGGTCTGTCAAAGGAAGCGTCGGCGCTTCCTGCCAAGGTTGAGCGAGCATTATGGTCTCATAATGGAAAAAAGAATGGAAGAACAGACATTGGCGCCTCGTCTTCAAACTGTATCAAATGATTTCCCTCACTTTCACGGCGTATCCTTTGTCACCACACCGGCTGATAGGGAGGGGGACTCGGTGGGTGCACGCTTCCACCTGCTGGGCGGGGGTGGATGCCCTCTGCTTTTCATATCCAATGGTGGAAAGTACCTAAGTACATTTAACTTAACCCATTTTGACCTGAGATCAGAGTCTAAAAAACGTCTTCTACATCCTGACAGTTTTCTGAAAAAGCTATGTCGTTCTTTGATTTTTCAAAAATAGCAGATCTACAAGCTCGTAGCGCGCCACTCGGTGGCGCGCTATGAGCTTGTAGATCTGCTATTTTTCAAGAGCTAAAGCATAACATAAGGCTAACACCAAAAGGGTGTCCCGCCCAAAATGGGTTAAGTACTGTACTGAAGTACAGTTTTGAGGTATTTGTACTTTACTTGTACTATTTCCAATTGTCAATACTTTTACTTCTACTCCACTACCGTACATGAGCCTACATACATCCTGAAGCAAATATTGTACTTTTACTCCACCACATTTATGTGACAGCTTTAGTTACAAGTTACTTTTTACTTTTGGATTATTATTACAAAACATACATTACCCACTTCAGCCTTTATATACATTTTGACCATTTGAAAATTCCACTGTTACTTTCTTAGCTTACGCATGTTTCTTGATAAATGTTTTTATGTGATGTATTCCCATGCTTTTTTGTTCTTGCTTAATGTAAATCGCTCTGGATTAAGAGCGTCTGCTAAATGCCTAAATTGTAAATTGTGGTCCTTAAAGTACATTTCGATACCAATACTTTTGTAATTTTGAATTAACGACTTTTACTTGTAACGGAGTATAGTTCTACATTGCAGTATTGATACTTTTACTTAAGTAAAACATGCGAGTACTTTTCCCACCGCAGATGTTGTTCTTACAAATGAACCGTGACTGGGTGCATGCATGCGCTGATGTGTACAGTAGCCTGTATGTGGGGGTTTTGCAGAAAACAAAGAATAGTATTTTATCGTTATCTAACGTGTTTGCGTCTGTGCGATTATGGATGTGTGTTCATCTGTCGATGCCATGCAGTTGTTGAAACAGCTGCCGATAACTGATAAGGACAAAGTATCCTATTCAGCATACACATAAAATGAAAATGTGGATAACTGGCATAAAGCATGCACACAGACTTAGAAGCATGCACACAGTGTACACACACACACACACACACACACACCCCTCCTCCTCGTAGCGAGAAATAAATATTCCGCTGTCTGACTTGTGTGAAATGGACCATATATAGCGCATCGCAACATTTCACACAAAATTACTTTCTCATCGCCAGAATCCATCCGAATGGGCTTGACTGCACAATATCCATTTCAATAACTTGTTTGTAGATGATAGACTGTGTGCGGAGAGAGAGAAAAAAATAAGATGCTCTGAATGCAATTATCTGTTGCAGATCACTTCAGCGAGATAGTGAAGCGTTGTTTCTTTTTGAGTTACAAAGGGAGGGTTTTCTGAGAGAATATTGTCCAAATATGATGTTCATCAATGTCAGTCCCCTGGTAGAACCGCTCTCTGTACTGATGTATCTGTTAACGGTGTTCTGTGTGCAAAGCGCTGAGATTCTTAACCTAAACTTGAAGAAGTTGAGACACGCAGATTGAAGAGATGTTTCCCCAAGTCCATTTTATATCACAAAGACTGAGTACAGCAAAACGATACAATACGATACAAAGTCACTTTTGAGGAGCGCTAGCCCCTCCTATATACAGCTTTTTCTCATAACTCGTGTCACATTTGCCATTGACAATGAAAGGAGAATGTACGTCATATGTGTCTGAGCAAATCGACGATGTATATAATTCTCGTTAATATTATTTGCGTGGGTATAACATGACGGAGAAGTGGTATAGTGCGGGGCATTGTGTACTGCCTTATCTCAGTGACGTGAAAGAACTAGGGCATGTCGAGGAGGTCGGCGGAGAAGATAAGAGCGCCCCTCACTTCACACGGGTGTCATTTTTCTGTTTACATTTCCCGTGGCAGGTTCAAACTAACCCGGTGCAGGTTAAAACTAACCTGTGGCAGGTTAAAACTAACCCGCGGCTTCCTGTGAGGTTAGGGTTGGGTTTTGGGTAAAGTGTCGGAATGTACTGAACCTCGGACCGAACACATGTGCCTGTAACACACGCTCGCGTGCGTGTGTGTGTGTGTGCATGTGGGCGTGGATTAGTACAGTACATTTTAAATACGCTTCCAAGGCATTTTTCCTGCATGTTTAAGCATTTCATTAGAATGGCATTAACGTGCAGTAGATTTGTGTAATATTTGAAGGTCATTGTACTGTAAAGGGCACTTTAAACATCCAGAGAGTTAACTCCAGATTTGACCGGGTGGCGAATAATATATCGTCGGTTGTTTTCTCTGTGGACGGAGATCAGCTCTGTAATAAATGTACATCAATGGGATTTGGCTTTATTTTTCTCCCTAACCTTGGCTTTGTTGTCACTGACAGTTGGCAACCCAATGAGTCCCTTTAGCGACTCCCGACGGGTGCTACACTATTAGTGCCCTCAGCTCTCATCGCTCGTTCACACGGTCACACCTTCAACGCGGCACACGTGCGACGTGCGTGGCATACGCGTCAGTGCCAGGCTGCGTACGTCGGTCTCAAGATGTCAGTGTAGATGTCATTATCTGGATTTTTATGTGTTTTTGCGTGTTTGTGTGCATGTGCGGGAGTGCACTGCGTGAGCTGGTTCCAGTGTCACCGATACCGGCATGTGAGACAGAGAGAGAAAAACACATTAGACTGAAACTGTCAACCCTCCTCTCATCTCTCTCTGACGATATATCCACCTTAGCTACGAACAAAAAAATAAGCAATTTGTTTTTTTATTATTATAAATTGTATTCAGTATTTGGTATTGGTATCGGCTAACACAGAAATTGTGGTATCGGGAAGGAAAAAAGTGCCAGCTCTGTTTCAGATGCGAGTTACTTTGCATATATACACGCTAATATCACCATAGAAACGGACACTACCCAAATGTATTTTCACGAGGACAATTACGAACAACAGGGCCTGAAAGAAAGCTGGAGAGTTAATAAACATGAATATATATATTGATTTGATTTTTCTCTCAAAAGGATGCCACCTCCGAGGATGGCCCATCACTGAAAACACTTATTTTCCAGAAATGGTCCTTGATGGAAACGAAGCAAAACCATGAAAATGAATTGAAATAAAGAAATCGATGGAAACAAACAAATTAGAAGATACACGTACTAGTCCTCCTTGCTTCAAACTTCAAAAATATATTTAGTTTATTAAAGAGATGGAGAGACCAGTACTATTGAACAAAGTCACACACACACACACACACACACACACACACACACACACACACACACACACACACACACACACACACAATTTAGATTATTATTATCGTTATACACAATGTTCTCTTCTGGGGGTATCTGGCCCGCACAAAATATTTTCAGATGTGGGTTCCGTGGCCAAATACAGAATCACTTTGGGGGTCCTTGACATGAGAATGCTTGAGAACCACTGGCGCCGTGAAAGCACAATGTGAGAGAAGCGGAGGCGGCGAGGAAATAAGAAAGGTTAATTGGTTTTGTTGACCAGCTGTCTGCGGAGGAGGAAGGTGGCGGCGGCTCGGCGCCAAAGGGCCGCGTGGTAAGAAGTGGCAGCAGGGAGAGGTCTGATTTGATTGGCCGTGACATTGATTGACAGTGACCAGGGTGGACAGACCGGTCCCATCATCACAGTCATGGAGGGTGACATTCCGATGCTGTCAGGCGGAAACCTCTTATCTCCGTATTATACCTTGAAGATCTGATGCTTTTGAATTTCAATCCAGAAAATTTTACAGTTCTGGACATATGAGGTTTCCACCCGACAGAGACGATATCCTATTACTCGGTAGTGGAAGAAGTACGGTAACACAATTCCTATGCATCACAAGTATATATGATACATTAAAAACATACTTATAACTTATAACACTGTAGAATTAGAGTTATAGGCACTCAAACAAATGATGATTTATGAAAGTAATCACAAGACATTCGTTTTTTTAAATGCCTCATGATGTGTGACATGTTGCAAGCTTGTGGATCTGCCATTTCCAAATGGCCAAAGTATGGTTTTGTAATAATAATCGAAACTGTAACTATAGTAACTAAATCTGTCAAATAGGCCTACTGGATAAAAAGTGCATTATTATGTAGTGGAGAAGTATGACGTATTGAAAAATAAATAAATAGTACTCAAGTAAGGTACTGTATAACGTAGCTCACAATTTTACACATGCTCTGCATCTTCGGCCCACTGGTTTGTCTGACAAAAAGAAAAAGATCTTTCCATCTCTGTCTAGCTAGGAGAGGTAGCTGGGAGTCTAACAGCGTATCATGGTTGATTCCCAGAGGGGCACGGTTTACCTGCAAGATGTCCTGCTGGGAATCTCACATTCTGTACCGCTGCGATCAAAGAGGGACAGACTCTGCAAATAAAGAGTGTGCTGCCTCACTGAGAGAGCAACATTAACACTCATTACCTTATTGTGGATCATATAACCTTTTAAATCAACGTGCATGCTGGGAGTTGAACGAGTGAGATCAAGTCACTGCGTTTGCTTCTCAAGAGTTGATACGGTACAAGTAACTGAAGTAAGGCACCTTTTATCACCAGAGCCTACAGCTTAGAAGACAGAATGGGACTGACGTTAGACATTTGAGGGTTCAGTCACTGAACACAAATGCTGGAAATGTTACTATCAGAATACTGCTGCAAACAGATAAAATACTGCTGCAAACAGATAAAACCACTTGAGTGGAACTTAGCGCTAGAACTCTGTGGTTACTTTGTACAGTATGTTCATGTTCTGCACAACGACCCTCGCCATTGGAGCGAAGAGCAAACAGAATAAAAATAAGTAGCTTTTTGCTATGTTATGAGCAATTTCAATATCTCTTCTTACGGGCAGCCGTAGCTTAGTGGGTAGAGAGGCCAGGCCGCCTGGGAACCGGAAGGTAGCCGGTCTGTCGACCCGGTCAGCCCAGTAATATGTGTCGATGTATTCCTGAGTTAAGACACTTGCATTCGACCCTTAAACTCACGAAACCCCCCCCCCCCCCCCCCTGCTCTCAACATGATCATCTATGAATTGATTGGGTCTAAATGGAAACAAGCCTGCAATGACTTTTTGTGCTGGGTGAAGCTGAAACTGAATTTCCCCCATGGTCTCAATAAAGGTCTACCTTTCTTCTTCTTTCTTCTATGAGGAGGAAAAAGCCATCAAGTGACTAGAAACAAATCAGAATTGTGGCATGTCTACCCAGAGGCTGTACACAGAGGAAAAACTACTATGAAAAAGAAACTCAATCTTGTAGGCTAGAGTGTTGCCTTTAAATGATTCCAGGGAAAAGTGATGACGCTCACAAGACTTCATTAAAAAGTCATCTTTTTAATCCAACAGTTATTAGCCTTTTGACATTATCACTATCAGCATTAACATTGGGAGTCTGAGACGCTCTAGGGCAGGGTGTCATCGTTTTCAGCAACGTTGGTGACATGGAATGAAGTGAGTGATCCGTTAGGAATGAATGTCAGATATTATGCTTTCTCAATAAGCAAACAAGAGCCAAGGAGTGCAACTAACACTGTTGGCGCTTCAGGGTATACATATATATGTTCTAAAATGTCAACATAATAATAACCTACTAATGTCTAAGCGAACATTAAAGTTAAACACCATGCCGTTTTTAGACTGTCCTATTGAGTTTAAAAGAACAATGGATGGTCATCATATGATAATACTATTGATCATTCCAAACCTAACCATAACCGCAAGCACGGAGCAGCGCATGTTCGCCAACCTCAACGCATGTTCGCCAACCTCAACACATGTTCGCCAACCTCAACGCATGTTCGCCAACCTCAACGCATGTTCGCCAACCTCAACGCATGTTCGCCAACCCTAATCCGGTCGCCAACCTCGCCAACCTCTTTTTTCTTTCTTTTTTTCAGATAATGGGAAAATAAATTGCATAATACTTTTATTTAACCACTTTCAAGATGGCATTTCATTATACAGTCAAAAACAACCTGAGAACTTAAAAAATAATTCCACATTTTTTAAAGTAATTGCTACAAATAGCAGATCTACAACCACAACAAACGTGTTACAGCAAACCACATTGTGAGCTTGTAGATCGTCAATTTTTTGTCTATAACAGCACACAGAATAGAGTCTCATTATACTATGTGGTTGATCCTAATTTGTTTCCCAATTTGTTTGTTGAGGGTCCAATATAGTTTCACTAGGTTTGCTGAGTGGGTGTTAACAAGATATGAGCCTTAATGGAAGATACAAGCCCTGCATTTAATTGCTATAGCCCACTGTAAAGCCAATGAGCTTGTTTTGTTTACATGGTTTTACAGGTCAATTTCATTATACAGTACTTGGCAAAGAAGTGGTGCAACTCCGTGTGGGGGTCCCCGGGGGGGTCCCCGGAAGTTCCAGACCCACATCACCACGGCCAGGCCGATTCTGGCGAGCCGTCCCATGTCCGAAACGGTTCAGATATGACAGTTACCATGTGGGGGTCTCCGGGGGGTCCACGGAACATCCATACCCACAGGAACGCCTATTCCGGCGAGCCGCCCACGCCCCACGTCCAAAACGGTTCAGAAATGACTCATGCACAGCGGCAGATAGTTTTGTAGATTTTATACCGTTGTTTGACAGAGAGAATTGTTGGTTTCAAACTGTGCTAATTACCCCAAAATGCACTTGCTACCGTACCTGCATTCCCATGCTATAGCCTAGAACAATTATAAGATCAGATAAGAAATGTGTACTGTACACTGCGGTGCAAACACAGAACAATTATGTGATGGCACTTGCTGAGTTTAAAACAATGTATTAAAAATAAATCTGCACAGTGTTGATTAGCCTTCCCAGGATTAATTAAAATGCTCTCTCTCTCTCTCTCTCTCTCTCTCCCTCCTGCCCCCCCCACCCAATAAAACAACTCCTCATAATGACAAGGCTTTTATGCTAAATTTGCCTACGGAAATTTGACCAAAAGTCACAGCAGAATTCATAATGTAACACCTGGCATTCTGTGAAAACTGAAAAGTCTGTCTATAACGGAATACAACAAATTATTATAATTTGGATACAATGCTTATATCTGTGGCCTCCTTTTTCAATTAGTCTTTTGTGTAATTGCTGGGGGGCGGGGTGCTAGCTAGCTGAAAAGAAAGCTAAAATGGTTTGCATCTTTATCCAAAGCACTCGACATTCACACGCCAACAACAGTGCTGCTCGTCAGGAGTAGTTGAGGGTTCACTGTGTTTAGCTCAGGGACACTTCCACATGAGATGCCAGCAGTGGTGGAACTAGTAACTAAAGTACACTCCGCCTACATCTCAGAGGCAAATATTGTACTTTTACTCCACTACATTTATTTGAAAACTTTAGTTTTGGTAGAATTGTAGATTGCGATTATCATTACAAAAAAAACATACTTTGACCACTTCAATATACATTTCGGCCATTTGAAAATAACATATTTTAAGAATATGTTTAGACATTTTAAAACTTGAAATGAGACATTCTGCATAATGAGACTAGTAACTAGTAGTACTTTTGGTAGTTTAAGTACATGCCAATTCTTTTGTACTTTTACGCGAGTACATTTTGAACTTGTAACGGAGTAGTTCTATATTACAGTATTGATACTTTTACTTAAGTAAAACAATTGAGGACTTTTTCCAACACTGACAGAAACCCACTCAGGTGTCCCACAGCCAGAAGATATAGATAACGTATAGCTATATAGGGCACTATTTTCGTCCATGCTAAACCCCATAAACTACTTTGCCTTTTTTTAGACATTTTTTAAAATCTGATCTCAGGTCAAAATGGGCTAGAGAAAGATGACAACAGGCCAGGGGAATTAACAGCCACACACTGTAACTGTTGGCAACAGGAAAGAAATGAACCTCACAGAACTTGTTGAGTCAAAGTCAAATAGCCTGGTGGATGAAATGGTACTGCTATTCAGAGAGAGCCTCGAGGGAAACCTGTTTACAAAGCAACTGAATGGGACGAAGATCTTTAAATAAGGGTTAGAAAAGCACTTTTTCTTCTCAACTTAAAAAATGAAAATAAATCCTGCAAATAGCCATCATCGTCTGTTCTTCAGACGCAGGGCTGTGTGGAGTGAAGTGCCAGCTGTGCCAAGTCTCTCCCCGGAGTACTCATTTGCTCCAGGACAGTAGCATTCATCTTAGAACCAGGTGGACCTTCCATCACTGATTAGGCCAATCAACATAGTGCACTTAACTTCAAGGCTACAGGGACGGCTCGATATTGCACTCAGCTATTGATTGTCGGGACTAGTAAATATCTTAGACTTTCTTGCATCTCCTACCCTTTCCATTTATAACCTTCACCATGGATGTGGGGGTGCAATCAGAGTGATGGAAAAAAGAGAATGGCGACAACGGGAGTTCAAAATGCTTGTCACTGACACTGGTTCAAATAGACTTCAAAATGCTTTAAGTTGTCTACACACTCTGTGCACTGTCCCAAAGGTTTCGGGTGTGCCAGTACAGTACAGTGACAGTACAGTAGAGGGTACAGTAGAGGGACCCCCACATGGTAACTCTGTCATTTTTCAACCGTTTCGGACGCGGGGCGGCTCACCGCAATCGGGCTGGAACCCTGGGTGCGTTCATGTGGGTCTGGAACTTCCGCCTTCTTTCACTGCCTAGTGGGAATTGCAATAGCTGTGTTGATTACATGACTATAGAGATACTGTGTAGTGTGTACCGATTTGTGTGATGTACAGTATGGATACAATCTGTAGGAGTCATATATTTTTGCAAAAAATCTGCCTCATGCTGGCGCTATAACAGGCTGTTCTGGAAAATGGGGGCAGAGTTAAGGTTCTGAATTGGCATCCATGGAGTGTGTGTGTGTGTGTGTGTGTGTGTGTGTGTGTGTGTGTGTGTGTGTGTGTGTGTGTGTGTGTGTGTGTGTGTGTGTGTGCATAGTTTGGCAGCGACCAGGCCAATGGTCAGCTGTACACAGACGGATGGACACATGGACGGACGGATGGACAGACTGGGTGCAAAACATACTCTCTCCCCAAGCCTTCGGCCTGGTGGAGACAATAACCAGGTGGTGGCTGGACAGAACAGGCCTCCATATATAGCAGGGAAAAAAATATAATAATAAAATACAGCTGAAGGGATCTGGTCAAACACTTGACTGTCATGAAGAGAGCTTGTCTTAGTATTTTAGTGTCTCTTCGCTTTACTGTACCTTCCTACTTTTTGTGCCACGACCATCAGCAAGAAATATTTCCTTTCATGCCTTGGAAAAGAAAATGAAATGAAAAAGAGTACTTGGCAGAGGCGATTATAAAAGTTTAATAATACCGCCTTAGAAGGAGAGGGAGAGCAACTTGCATATTGTATATGCCAGGTCCAATGCCAGACAATGACTCTGGGATCTTAAAGACTCCTTATCAAATATAAATAATGGTACGCCGTCATTAAGGCCTATCTCTGATTTAAATAGATGGGCCTATTAAAAAAGTAGCTTAATGAAATGCCTTTTTTCCTCCCGTTCTTTCAAGGTTCGGCAATAAAACTAAATGAGGGACCATTTATTTCTGTCTATTACATTAAATTACTCACTCAATTTCACCCCCTTACTCCTCGGGGTTCATGTCGGCGATGGGAAGACATGCGTCAGAGCTGTACGAGGCAACTCTAAACAAGATGAGTTCTTCTCATTGTGTTCACAGCACTTTGCACAGCAGAGCGCTATACTGTAGATAAGCATGAGACTGAGGGGAGGGGAGGTGGAGAGCTTGATGTCGGACCGACAGGTAAAAACGCGTCCTGCATGATGAAAGGGAATGCTTGAATACCTGATAGTACCGTGTCTCAGTAATTGATGTCTTACGTTGGCCACGCGGCGCGCGCACCATAAGAAGACGATCTCATCATGAAGATCATAAGAGATGGACTTGCGGACTTTGACTTCCGTACTCTGTGTGTGTGTGTGCACGTGTGCGTGCGTGCGCATGAGCTTGTGCACCTGTATGCGTTCATGTGTGTGTGTTATACATCACAACTTAAAAGAAGAGAAGTACGGAGGTCTATCCCTCATACCACATCTGAGAACTTCTACAGTATTACTCTCATTACGCTATGGAAAAAGCTCACAGATGATAAATAAACTTCCAATAGAAATATAAATCCTGTTTAGGCCCAGACGGTTAGCTCAACCGTCTTATCTGGGCACCTAGGCTGCTGAGCCAGCCTGACGGCGTGCCGCCAGGGACGGATTAACCCCCACGAGGGCCCCTGGTCCGGTAATCTTTGCAGGGCCCCCATATAGCGCACGTGCGTGCAACATTTAAATGTTTTTCAAAAAGATCAATGGCCAATAAAGGGCCCCAGGAGCCCATTTCAGTCTTCCAAAATCCAAATGGACCTTTGCAGGTGTGTAAGTCCGAGCCTTACACTCTCAGAGTTACAGACCCTCGGTGGTCCAGGAGGATACTGGACCAATTGGCTCGGTCATTACGCGACGACAGCAAGATATAACCCAGTGTGTTGATTTGATCCAGAGTCCAAAACAAGGTTTCTAAATCGATTGCAACTCAAAAACATCTCACAGATCCCCGCTGTGTGATGGACAGGGCAAATTAGACCCCGAGCCTTTCGGCACAGTGAGAAAGAAGGCAATAACACATCTATCAATACAGTGTAGGAGGCTTAAGCTTCTAAGTGCACACACACACACACACACACACACACACACACACACACACACACACACACACACACACAAGCACTCGGAAAATTGTACACAACCTCCCCCAGTAGTCGCATGAAATTGACCGGCTGTGATTTCTCCCTGACAGACTGTCTTTGTACATTATCCTAACTGGCCTTAATAAAGTCTAATAAACGCATCATTTATGGATGCCAAATAGAGCCACACATCAAAACGTCAGCTCAATCTGTTTTAGTTGCTATGAGACCCAGAGGTGAAAACAAGGTGATAGTTCTCTCTCTTCTCTCCGACGAAACGGGAGAGCAGATGGAAATAGAACAGCTGTAAATGAGCGCCTCATTAAAAGCAAAAGACAGAAAAACAATAACTTTATGTTGGTCTCGCCGAGCGAGGTGTTGCGTCCTAATCAGTCTGGGTTCTGCGTCGCTGTGTGTCGTCGCCGTCTCGGGAATTCTTCATCAGCTACTAACTAGCTTCAATAAGGCAGCGAGGCAATAAACAAGCTTTGTGTTAATCCAGGATTAATTCTCATGAACGTTAGATCAAGACGAGGGCTTTTGAACTGGGGAGAAATGTGGAAAAAAAAGGCTCTGCCGAGACTTCATTGATGTGAAGTGCATTCAAATTCACAGAGCGAGGGTCTCGTCGCTGGAGATGTGCCACTTTGTAGACCTGTCTTTGAAGAGTACCGTTTACTTTGTTATATAACGTTTACAATTTAGGCATTTGGCAGGTGCTCTTATCCAGAGAGACAACAACAGGGCAAATTCTTGCTTAATTAAAAGAGATTAGCTAAAGTTCCACCTTTGGGACAGTGTTTGCCGAGTGTGTAGACAACTTAAAGCATTTTGGTATGGGACGGTGAAAGGACAGATTAATGTATGTCGCCTGCTCTCCTCTGAATTCGGCACAGCACAAGATAAATCATGAAATGCATAATTTTGAATAGCCCTGCTTGTTTGCAATATGCCCTAGACCTTAGCAACCAGTCTCTGTCGTATAGGGTGAATGAAATGGCTTTGATTATTGCTTGCAGCCAAGAGCACACGTACGGCTCAAGAAGCTAGCAAAGCTATTAACTCCCTCCCTCCTACGAGAATCTATACCTCATATAAGACAATCATCAGGGAAAAGCAGAGGGTTTTGCTGTGATCCGTACACCGAGTCCGTGCAGGGATGAAAATATACTGGTCAGATGGTACTTTTACTACTTTTATACGCCACGATCTGGTGTGTGCAGCATAATGTTACCATGGCGATGTCTAGGGCTCTCACAATTACACATTTACCATTATTGTCACACAAACTTTTGCGATTAACGATTGTATTGTGTTCTTTTGCATTGGACATTGGGACGTTACAATTCATATCTCTGTTTGCCTTTCAGTTCAAACACTTTAAACCATACAATATATATAATATTTTAAAATAACCGATCTACAAGCTCACAATTAATTGCGATGCGACACATTGTGAGCATGTAGATCTGCTAAAGCGATCGCACTAAATCGTTTCAGATGCAGGTCCGCGAACTGCGGCCAAACGTATATTAATATTGAGAAGCACTGTGCTAAATACTGCCAAGGACACTCGCAGAGACACATAGAACATTGGACAACACCATCAAATATTTTATACTGTATGCGCCCTAACCCTAGCCCTGTTTTTAGGACTCGAACTTTGTTTTTAGGACTCGAACTTCGAGCGAACATCCGAACCATTCGTTTCTAATAAATTCATTTCTCAGAGTGCTTTTCAGACTGCAATTCATGAATAGATCCTATGAGGGGGGACATTGCATAGACTATCAGTGAAATAAGGTTTAAGTTAATCAGGGGTTGAAAAAACAAAACAAAAAAATGAATGGTTCAAACCCATCAATTAAGATTCGAGCGCCAACCCTAACGAGCGAATGTTCGAACCCCGAATGTTCGGGTACAGCCTTAACACACACACACACACACACACACACACACACACACAAAGTATTCCATATTAGTTCTGAACGTCCACGCGGCCCACCCATCTGACCAGTGGGCCCTGACCCAGAAATGGCTGCCACCCACTGACCTATCCCCCAAATCCAGCCTTGTGGTGCAGGGCAGGCCCCCGGAAGACCAGGAAATGTCAGCAAGTGTCCCTCGAGTAATACTGTCCAATGAACAAGCGACCACTTCAACTGCGTGACATTTGTTTACATATTTGGTGCGCTTGACAAAGTCTGAACGCTAACTGAACCGAACCAAAAAATAAATGCAACAATGTTGCAGCTTCAGCCCTGAATCCTATACCAAGTCTACCGAACTAACAGGCTGGGGTGTATAAAGTGACCTGAGATACACTGTAGTAGAATGACAAAACAAATACATAAATACAGAGACAGCTCTTTCTTACCACAACATGGTCTTAACGTTGCTGGTGACATCATCTGTTTCTCAACAATAACTTTCACCTGTCCCTTGTTGATTAGGTCCTCGACTTGACTCGCACACAGCTGACCTTTCCCAATTCGATTTGATAAGAGGGTGTTTCTCAAAGCGCGTTCCGGGGACCTCCAGGGGTCCTTGAGAGTGTTTCGACTAAATTAAATTGATAGTTAGGAACCAAATACACTCTGACAGAGTCCATTTGGTTCCAATTGTACACTCTCAGAGTCAAATTAACGCTCAAGGATTGTACAGTGTAGATTAGGCTCCCAGTCTCAGAGACTGGGGTCCTTGTACAGCATAAAATGGTGCACTAATTTCACAATGTATGTCACCATTACATTGTGACAGACAGATGAACAAACGCATGCACCAGCAGACATAGACTGACCCATAATCCACGTGCCTTCCACACTTCCTGCGCACTTCCGCCCGCTCTTGCACACGCATGGCTCCAACGAACTGCAACGCCCATATCTATGGTTAACCCATTGAAACCGGTGACATTTTTGTATTGGCCATTAAAAAATAGGAGATATACAAGCTCACAGCGGGTAATTTTGTGCCGCGCTGCGAGCTTGTACATCTGCTATTTTATGTTTTAATCTTCAAAGTGTGAGAACTACTGATTTAGAAGGTATTTGTAGAATCGACCTCATGCTCATGGTCTTAATGGGTTAATACAGCGAAAAACTAAGGCATTAGAGGAGAGGAGAGGAGAGGAGAGGAGAGGACAGGACAGGACAGGACAGGACAGGAGAGGACAGGACAGGACAGGACAGGACAGGACAGGACAGGAGAGGAGAGGACCTCTCTGCCTCTGCAGTGTTTTACTCCCCGTGACCCCCAACTCTCTGGACCCATAAACTAAAAGTGACGCATCTATAGGCATCCGTCGCAAGGGCAAGATCACCATCATATAATTGGTTTTACATCAAGCAGGAAGCCCTGGCCAGCGGGGGGGCGGTTCCAGGATCAATCATGAGAATCACTGACAACAAGACCACCAGGATAATACCTACAGTACTGTTACACCAAGACCACCAGGATAATACCTACAGTACTGTTACACCACCAGGATAATACCTACAGTACTGTTACACCAAGACCACCAGGATAATACCTACAGTACTGTTACACCAAGACCACCAGGATAATACCTACAGTACTGTTACACCACCAGGATAATACCTACAGTACTGTTACACCAAGACCACCAGGATAATACCTACAGTACTGTTACACCAAGACCACCAGGATAATACCTACAGTACTGTTACACCAAGACCACCAGGATAATACCTACAGTACTGTTACACCAAGACCACCAGGATAATACCTACAGTACTGTTACACCAAGCAGACCACCAGGATAACACCTACAGTACTGTTACACCACCAGGATAATACCTACAGTACTGTTACACCAAGCAGACCACCAGGATAATACCTACAGTACTGTTACACCAAGCAGACCACCAGGATAATACCTACAGTACTGTTACACCAAGACCACCAGGACAATACCTACAGTACTGTTACACCGAGCAGAGAATCACTGACAAGACCACCAGGATAATACCTACAGTACTGTTACACCACCAGGATAATACCTACAGTACTGTTACACCGAGCAGAGGTTCTGCTGCTGCACCAACGCTGTCACATCACATCCTCCCGTTCCTCCCTGGAGGCAGCCAGTTGGTTCCCCCCCACCCCCCCCCCCGACACCCTCCGTAATTGGTTTCCTCCACTTGAGGACACGGCTGATTTACCGAGGCATGTGCTTCATTACAGAGGTCGTGTCACTTCTTTTTTTTTTAAACGTGGTATATACCGCATAAAAGTGGATGAAACATGTGTTATGGCATGTAAAACACTTACGGTAACATTATGATGGGGTTTTTTTAATCCATTTCGGGCGAGGTGTAGTCAGAGAGCCAATCCATTTGCTTTTTTTTTTTTACCCGTGCCAATAACTACATTGTAATCCTGGGTGCTAATCTCCCTCTGCCAACCTAGACAGCCCCGAACTGAGCTCATGCTTCCTTCAGTGCATGAGGTGTCAAGGTGCTTCTTATCACCTGACGGTGGGTCGGGGGAGGGGGGGTAGGGCCCAGTAGGGCGTAGTGCGTGGAAGGAACAACCAGTTCCTTTCCCCTCCATCAGCCACAGCTGACCAGGGAGAGGCAGTATAGAGACCAGCATTACTGCATGTTTGTGAGGGCCCCTCCTATGCCCAGCTTTGTGTGTTTGTGTGTACCCCATAGCGATGATTTGATTGTCTGAGCTTGAACTCATGCTTCCTTCATGCCTGAGTGTCCAAGTTACTCCTTTACACCTGACAGGGGGGAGTTTCCCTGGTTGGACATAGTGCGTGGAAGGAACACGTTATTCCAACCAGTTCCTTTCCCCTACATCAGGCGCCCCGGCTGGCCAGGGGGAGGCAGTTTAGTGACGTTTTTTGAGAGGGGACACTGGGAGAACATGCAAACTCCACACAGAAAGGCCCTTTCGCCAACCCCGCCTTCGGGTATGGGCACTGATGACGTGGAGGAGGAAACACGCCGCCAGCACCCACAGCGTCCCGAGCGGGAATCGAACCCAGGACCTTCTAGCTGTGAGGCGACAGCACTACCAACTGTGCCACCGTGCCCCCTCCCATAGCAATGATTTGATTGGCTGAGCACCCCATAGCGATGATTTGATTGGCTGAGCACCCCATAGCAATGATTTGATTGGCTGAGCACCCCATAGCGATGATTTGATTGGCTGAGTGTGTACCAACTAGTCCCTTGGATGTACTGCAGCCACAGTGGCGTTTTACCAACCACCAATTATGCAGCATAAGGTCTATTTTATACGTTGGCTATTCAAAAATAGACGTACTACAAGCTCAGCGCGGCTAGCTTTGAGTGACTCCACCATACCATGAAGTATAAATAGGGCTTAAGTGGATTAAATAGGGGGAGGTGATCTATTTGGAGTTTGAGTTTGTGCTTTATTTTAATTTAGACTAGCCAATCATTTTACTGCTTTTCGCTCCCCAATGTAGTCGTTGTGCCATAATTCCTCCCCACACATTTCTGTGCTATTGAAGTGAGGAGGAGGAGGCCCCACAGGGAGAACGTAGAACACTGCTATCAAAGTGAGGAGGCCCCACAGGGAGAACGTGTATAACCTATTGAAGTGAGGAGGCCCCACAGGGAGGACTTAGCACCAGAGTTTGTCACTGGCACTCTTAACAGAGACCTTTCAACTCGATGAGATGGACCAACACAAAACAGCAAAACACTTAGGACAAATACTGCAGCCTTACAATTAGTGGCTCAGCGTGACATTGGGTGACATTGCTTTGTGCTTTAAATGGGTCAAAAGCAACTTTGTCTCCTTTCCTTTTCTTTTCTTTTTCTTTTCATCTTAGAAAGCCAACCAAACCGGTGAGAAGCCGAAAGGTCCCCGTGTGAAGCATCCAGGTGTATAATTTCATCTGTCCTTGTTCTGTCAACTGGCCCAAAGTGAAAGTGTTTCTGGTCAACATGTCCTGTCCTAATTACAGCTGGAGCGCCGAGGAGAGCAGGACCAGATGCACTGGGAGCACTCTGGATGCAGAGGACTGATGTTAGACTGTCCACGCTGACACACCCACTGTCCACTCTAACACACTCACTGTCTCGCGCACACACACACACACACACACTTATGAGGACAAAAACATTTAGCCATTATGAATGCTTTTTGTTGTTGCCGTTGCCAGTTTTAACCCTAAACCTAAAGCCAAGCTCTGTCTAGTCAGGTTGTGAGTTTGTAGATCTGCTAGTACCGGTATATATATCAGGCATGGTACCACTGTCCCCAACCCCCAAACCCTAGTTACCCCCAAACCCTAGTTATTTGCCAGTTTTACTATTTTGAAAAAACATTAAAAAAAAGTTAAACTAGCCGCTCTACATCGACACGTTGTGAGCTTGTAGATCGGCTAATTGAACTATTATATTTTCTAAATGGTAAATACATTTAGGGATAAGGGGTAAGATATAGCCCCAAATGTCCAACCCAAACCAACCGTGTCTCTTGTCGTGAAGGAACATTGTAGAAATTCTACTATTGTGGGGGAATTTGGACCCTCACAAGTATAGTAATACAAGTACACACACACACATGCACGCACACACACACAGGTCCATATGCAGAGGGACCGTGCATCCTTCCAGGTCATTAGCGGCTGGGTGTCAGAGGCAGAGCTGAGGAATGAGAGGCGACATGCTGTCTCCAGCCCTGCCAGATGTTGTGCTGACACTGCAGACAGACAGGTGTGGCACCAGGAGGCTCACGCACACACACACACACACGCACACACACACACACTTCAACCCACATTAACCCACTTAAGCCAAAAGCCCTATATAGTGTATATATAGCCTACTTAGTCATATGACCAATAGCAAAATAAATAGCTGATCTACAAGCTCAAGTAGGTTGGCTTTTTTTATTGCGATTCCTGCAAATTGCTGTGAAATCTACTGAATGTTTTGATTGATAATTCATATTTTAAGTATTTCTTACATTCATAAGGTACAGACACATCAACTCCATGTTATTTATATACAGTAGGCTATACATAATAATAATACCAGTAAGACGCCTGAGGTCACGTGCACGCATCCGCCTCGTTGACGGCAGACTGCTCGGTGAGTGCTGGCACTTTGGCATGGGGGGTCAAATCAACATGGAATTAATTCTGCACTGGCCATATAAGGAGCATGTTTTGAGTGTACAGGGTTTGATGAGGTCAGAATCAGATCAACATAAAATGTCAGAACAGGTATGGAGATCTAAGGGTGGTACGGGGGACATTCTCTTGAGTTTAAAGGGTTTGATGAGGGCCTTAATTTTCAAGCCTGTTTTCGCCGGCCGCCAAAAAGGTCGCATTTACTATGGAATCGTGCATTTCCCGTCAGTGTGTCGTTTGGTCACACGCTCTTTTTCAAGCTTACAAGTGCGTTGTGTTGCAACACACTGTGCATGAGCATGAAGATTGACTATGTTTGGTACTTTGCGCAACATTCTTGTACGAGGAAGTAGTTAATTTACAAACAAACAAAGTTTGAAGTTTGTTTGGAGAATGTCTAATTTCTGTTTTGGGTCACAGTCTAAAAGGTTTGGGAAGACGGTGTATATAACAACCAATCTCACAATCGGCCATTTTCTCATCTTTCTGATTCTGAAAATAAATGATGTCACCCATGATGAAATGCCAAGCATAGGGACACAAGCAGGTTCAATGTGGTTAGAATGCTCTTTGTACACTTCTAGCAGGATGGGGTATAGGGAACAGACACATGGTCTGTTCCCTATACCCTATAACCTATATAGAGAAAGGCCAACAGCAACCCAATACAAGGCCAATCAGAGAGTATGGCCATTGCAGCTTGCAGCCTGGTGGCCACAGACTCGTCTGGAGCTACTGTATGTGCTGCTGGCCACCGTGTTTGATGTGGAAGCCCAAGCACCAAACCAAACCATCTGACCTAAGATCAGATTCATATGAGGTTTCCACTGGACACACACTGGTCTGATTAACCCATTCTGACCTGAGATCAGATTCTAAAAATGTCAGTCGTTCTTCGAATTTTTCAAAAATAGCAGACCTACAAGCTCGTATCGCGCCACTCGGTGGCGCGATATGAGCTTGTAGATCTGCTATTTTTCAATAGCTAAAGCATAACATGATGCCAACACCAAAATGGGTTCCCGTTCAGAATGGGTTAAATAATGGCTGTTAAAGGACGACTTCACCCATTTCCAATCTGTCTTCATCGGACCTCTCATGATAAAATGGTACCATTTTCTTCTACTCTGCCTGTGCCTCATAGTAAAATGGTACCATTTTCTATTTTTCTTCTACTCGGTCTGTGCCTCAAAGTAGAATGGTACCATTGTCTTCTACTCGGCCTGTGCCTCATAGGAGTACCGTGGAGATTTCGGAAACCCGCCTACCAGTGACATCATCATTAGACAATAGACATAGTGTGTATTGTCTCCTTTGAGGAATAAGGTGTCATGTAGTGACTGCAGTGTTTGGTAAGTGTAAAGTGTTGGCTGAGTTGAATTGTGGGAAATCCTCCCAGGCATGAGTCACTCTGTGTGCTGCAGTGTGTTCATCCTGTACTACATACTGTACTGCATCTACAGCAGTGGTTCCTACACTTTTTCATTTCAAGGACCCCCAGTTTGACATGAATTAGGCTACGGACCCCCATTTAATGGCCTTTTTATCTCTGGGACCCCAATGTACTGTATATTGTAAAATCAAAGTTAATTTAACTCTGAGAGTGTACAAATGGATCCAAACGGACCCTAACTACTCTCAGAGTTACAGACCCACTAGATCGGATATGTGTGCAGGTGCATATAGATATGCAAATGCAATACACCTACATTATGCACGCACACATGCACATGTGGTGGGGAGGTGGCGTGTGATGGTATAGTGATTCAGAGCTCACAAAAAGGTCAGCGAGTCATCTTCATCAGGGTTGGTGTGTTGGGAGGTGTATTTGTTTCATTACTTCCTGTTCCAATGACCTAATGGAGCAGATATACTTTCACTAACTTATGTGTTTTTTTCCATCTTCAGTTGTGGCTGCTGCTCTTTTTTCTTTTGGGGGGGAGGGGGGGGGGGGTGTCTGCATCTATTTAATCATCTCACCTCTCGACAGGCGACAGCACGATTGTAATTAATTATTACGTGATAAACATACAGCGTATAAGATACGCCCCGTTTATGCCGAACAGATGGGAAAAGGCACCGTCCCGTGGCTCACACGGGATCTCGCACGCGCTATCGCTGTGCTCTTTGTTGTTCTGTTGGTTAGAGGCGCGTTATCTTTTCCTCGTGTCATCTCCAGGGTTTTAGCGGCGACGAAACATCAGGTGCCGCCGCCGCCATCACAAGGTCCCATCGATTCCGACGCAAATATGCCATGTTTGTTGACGTTAGTGCAGCGAAGGTGTGATTTTCCACATATAGGCACCACTGACGCGCCGCCCCGCCGCCTTGTGTTTACGATTTAGCCGTGAGCGGTTCCACGCACGGAACGTTGCACAGACGCACGTACGCCCCACGCAAACACAGACGCACGTACGCCCCACGCAAACACAGACGCACGTACGCCCCACGCAAACACAGACGCACACTTTCTTTCACCCACGCACTCGGCGTGCAGAAGGGTGGTTCATTTAGGAAAAGCAAAGCCCCACCGCTTGTTTGGCAAATCAACCTTTCATGTCTGCCTGTGTTCGCTCCAGCCCATGTGGGCGTGGGTGGATGTTTCACCAGTGAATTTTAAGTAACGTTGTCGGGTGGAATCCTCATATGTCTCAAACTGTTCCTTTTTTAATTATCATATTTTTTAAATTAAAATAGTGCAATGAGTCGATATTTTCACTACTTTTGCGAGACTCTTGACACTCTTGTATGAAGAAGTAGGGCATTAATTTAAATATATATTAATGAAATATGGAGATACAAGGTTTCTGCTTGACAGCAACGATACATGCTTGAGTCACGATGCCATTGCGCGCGCGCACACACACACACACACACACACACACACACACACACACACACACACTCTGCCATTATTATTCTCACCTTGTTTCACAGAAAGGACACAATGGCACGAAACAAGGAATGAAGCCCATGGGGGTCAACAAGGAAATGTCTTGTGGAGCAAGCTGGTAATGACCTTTTCAGGACTTTCCCCCCTTTAGCTGTCCCAAGCCAATGGGGAGCCCGCAATGTCTTCCCAACGTCATTGTGAGTTATTTTACAATGTTGGACGGGCCGCTGGGGGAGAACCACTGATCCAGATACTATCTATACTTTACACAAGTCTGTATACGATTTGTGCATAAAAAATATTGAGATGACTGACTGACATCATCCTTTGACATTTGACCTTCAGCGGACCCTGTACTGTAAATCTGTCATTTTTGCTGCTTTTGAAAATGGAAGCCTGAAAAGTTACAGTTTTGGACATACGAGGTTTCCACCCGACAGCGACCCCCATATAACCCATTCTGAACGGGAACCCATTTTGGTGACAAACATCATGTTATGCTTTAGCTATTGAAAAACAGCAGATCTACAAGCTCATAGCGCGCCACCGAGTGGCGCGCTACGAGCTTGTAGGTCTGCTATTTTTGAAAAATCAAAGAACGACTGACATTTTTTAGAATCTGATCTCAGGTCAGAATGGGTTAATCAGACCAGTGTGTGTCCAGTGGAAAACCTCGTATGAATCTGATCTCAGGTCAGAATGGGATAATATACACACGCACTGAGTCAGTCTATAGTCGGTTTGTGTCTCTATCTGTCAATCTGAGCTCCTCCCAGACTCCCAGACTGCACGCACGCACACACGCACGCACACACACACGCACGCACACACGCACAGACACACGTGCAGTTATGCAAAGCTGCTCGGAGTGTTTGTCAGATCTAATTACAGCTTCAGGCTGCTCAGTGGAGGGGTTAACGACACATCAGGGTGTTTAATTAATACTCTGAAACAGACGCCACAAAGTGACAGCCTGACGGGGCGGGAGGAGAGATAGAGAGAGAGAGAGAGAGGGGAAGAGAGAGAGAGAGAGAGAGAGACCCCCACATTGATTAATGTGTATATTATTTATGTGTGGTCCAACATTTTTGAAAAAGGATTTGAAGGTTTTCAGAAAACTTAGGTTTTTAGAAGGCGTTTTTTAGAATCAGCCGAAATGGGTTAAATATAGGCCTGTACGGCATTTATTCTGAATGTTTCACGTGTTTCAATATATATTTTTTGGAACATGAAACACGTATGTATGTATACATGTGCTAAAGTGGTTAAACTAATTGTAATGCTATAATAACTAATTTAGCGGGGGACCCCATAAAGGCACCACCTCAAGGACCCCCATTATGGGTGTCCCGGAAACCCCACTTTGAGAAGTAGAGGAACTAACTATAGACAGGGGTGGGCTCACACAGTGAAGGAGGGGAGGAGAGAGAGAGAGAGAGAGAGAGATGCTGAGGAAACAGTGAGAGGTGTAGAAAATGAATTGTTCTGCATGAAGCATTTCTATTTGTGTGCCAACTATGGCACAGACCTACGGGGGGGACGGCCAGAGAAGATTGTGTGTGTGTGTGTGTGTGTGTGTGTGTGTGTGTGTGTGTGTGTGTGTGTGTGTGTGTGTGTGTGTGTGTGTGTGTGTGTGTGTGTGTGTGTGTGTGTGTGTGTGCGTAGTACAGGATGAACACACTGCAGCACACAGAGTGACTAAAGTCTGGGAAGATACATCCCATAATCTAACACAGCCAGCACTTTACACTCACCAAACACTGCAGTCACTGTGTGTGTGTGTGTGTGTGTGTGTGTGTGTGTGTGTGTGTGTGTGTGTGTGTGTGTGTGTGTGTGTGTATGTGTGTGTGTGTGTTTCTAAAAATAACTTGTGTTCCGATGGATCCAATGCAAAATTGTTACACAATTGAGCTCTTAATACTTTACCACACACACACACACACACACACACACACACGCGCGCGCCCTCTGCCGGGGGGTGTCACTCCATTCTTCTGCATGGCTTTATTCGTTTTGTCATGAAAGCAAATTCTTGAAAATTGACACTTGCTGTAACGAGCATCTGTTTTGGCCATCTGCGGGCTATGCAAATCGACACCATGAATATTCACGCGGAATCTTTTGGTTTACGGCCCTCCAACCACAGCCACTTGGTGCTTGGAGGAGAGAACAGAGCAGGAGCCGGTGCTGCTAATTAATAAATAAAGAAATACATTCATTAAAAACAACAACCTACAGTTCTGTCACTGCGTTGCCCGTCTCCTCTCCCCATCCTCTCTCTTTAGGCAGGCAATATGTTCAATGAAAGCAACGCTAATTTGGGACAATATATGAGGCGACAGACGCACACGTTGTTACTCTTGGGAAAGTGTGTGATCGTGCCAGTCCGTCTTACCCACCGTATGTTAGGCGCAGGCGACTGCCACAAGACCAATTTATAGTCCGTTAGTACAAGGACTGTGCGTGCCACTTGTCAAAAACAACAGATCTGCAAGCTATTAATGTGCGTAACGATGTGTCGCAATGTGATTTGTTGTCAGCTTGTAGATCTGTTCATTCTGGCAAGTGACATCCCCGCGTAATGGAGTATAAACATACTGGTCCCTCCTGCTTCCCACCGCAAGCTCTTCTTGCTAATCGCTCCTCTCATCCTTTCCTCACCTGTTCTCCTCCCCCTGGCGTTCATCTCCTCTCTATTCCCGTGCCTTCTGTTGTGTGTGTGTGTGTGTGTGTGTGTGTGTGTGTGTGTGTGTGTGTGTGTGTGTGTGTGTGTGTGTCCTCCTGCCCCCTCCTCCTCCTCCTCCTCATCTCTCTAAATTCTCCGCTGGCTCTCTTTTCCCCTCAGATTCCACCACTCCATCCTCTCCTCGTCTGCTACAAGCTGCCACATGAAGACATCTTCAAAACTACAGGCACTATAATGGGACGGATTGACATGCACGGAACCTGCAGAGTGCATTCATGCTCCCCTGGAGAATGAACCCCGTCGGTGACCTTGTGGCCGTTCCTCTAGTCTATAGCTTATGAACCATGCACCTTCAGTCCTCAATCCAGTAAGTATAGGGGGCACGGTTCTCTCCTTCGCCTCACCAGCGCCCATACCCTATAGGTGGGGTTGGCGAAAGGTCCTTTCTGTGTGGAGTTTGCATGTTCTCCCTGTGTACCCTATAGGGTATGTACGATCACAAAAAACATGCAGTATTAATCCTGGTCTCTATATTGCCTGATGGAGGGGAAAGGAACTGATTGGAATAACGTGTTCCTTCCACGCGCTACGACCTACCGGGAAAACACTCCCCCCCCCCGGTCAGGTGATAAGCTGAACTCAGCTGCTCACCAGTAGCCGCTCCGGAGACCATATTACACCTGTTCTCCATGACCTACACCATGGCTTCTGTCAAACAAAGAATCCACTTCAAAACACTGCTCACCACCTACAAGGCACTCGACAACCTCGCTCCACCATACCTCTCTGACCTCCTCCACCCTCATGTCCCTCTCCCTCAGGTCTGGTGACGCCAACCTCCTGGTCACGAGGAGGTGACGCCAACCTCTTGGTCGCAGGACTAAGCACCGAACCAGGTTTTTTTTCACCTCCTCGAATGCGCTCCCCAACCATATATGATCAGAAACACCCCCCACCCTCGCACCTGTCAAAGCCGCTCTCAAACCCCATCTCTTCAATATTACTTACCTCAGCTAAATGCTCAGCCCGTGTGTAATACCGTTTTACTTTTTATTGATTTTATACGCTTAGACTGCTTTTTCCCGAAGCCCAAAACAAGGCCAGGAGTGTGCGGTATACCGTGTGGGTGGCTGAAGACGAGAGACAGAGGGAGACAGAGACAGGTAGATAGGAAGAGACAGCGATAGATACAGGTATAGACAGAGAGCGACAGACCATTACAGTCTCTCTGATATAACACTGTTTTCAGGAGTCCCCATGGCCAAGTGTAATTGCAAACAATCCAATACCACTTATTGCCTTCATAGAATTATGCTTGGTTTTGCATTATAGTGTCAATTAAACCTGTGCTGGTTCGGTAAAGTGAAAAGGGGAATACTACGCATAACTTCTGTTAAAGTGTGCATAAATGTTTTCTCCTTTGGAACATTAGCAATTGAGATTAGCGTTAACTCTAATATAGTCTATTCAGAGCATTACGTTTAAACAGGAATTCAATGCCTCTCTACAGAGTCCAAGTACACAAATAGATATACATGTTTTCAAATACAATGCTTTGTGATCCTGTTAATGTGAACCTTTCAGCGGTATCTTTTAAAAGACGCCACACTCCTCAACATTCAGAACATAAAGGGGTCATTTTATCCACTGAGCACACTTCCTCATTTGTACCCGAGCAGCTCACCGTCACCCCCAACTGAATCAAAGGTAAACTTCCACAGTATGAACTGTACTGTAATCAGGGGTGTTACTTTTAGAACTAGCACTACACAGAACTTTCCATTTAGTTTTATTTTTTTGGTTAATCAATTACCCAAAACCGAAAATCCTGTTTTTAGAAGTGGGGGAGCGTCACACTCCCCCTCCACTATACATTTATTAGGACCACAAGGGACTATGGATTTATTAGACCACAATGGAAGTCCCCAGCAAATCGTTTTAGTCTAAATGTCTGACTATACCTCGTGCCGTTTACACTTTGATAAAAGTGTTCAATCAATCAATTGTGTTATTTTACAGACCATTCAGCGAGTGCTGGGCATTTGAGGTCCAGCATTTGTGGTCCACAAATGCGTTGTGCATTTGTCTGCGGTGCACTGAGCAGTGGTTGATTCACATTCAACATGTGAATCAACAGTGTGCAAAGGTAGCAGTGCACGGAACAAGTAGATTGAAGGCCATGAGCGTTCGCCCACGTCCGTATAGTCTTTTTTCCACTCTCCTCCGTGCACTCTTCACAGTTCACCATGAATAATTCACGAGGAAGGTGGAACGATAATGGAAGATTAGAGGTGACGTGTGCATGCGCATGCACGCACTCACGCACGCACGCACGCACTCGCTAATGCATGCGCACGTGTGTGTGTGTGCGTGCGTGCGCGCGCGTGTGCATGTGTGTGTGTGTGTGTGTGTGGAGAGAGAGGTGACTATAAGGAGCTCTTTATCCATATAGAAGTGACACTTCTGTTTAAAGTTGCAGAGTGAGGATGCGTGACAGGCAATTTAACCGACTGGGAATGACGGAGTATAGCGATTATACCGTTCAGTTGTGTCAATGTTGTCACTCCCCGTCATTGTGATTACCAGTTAAAGGAGAATGTCCCAATGTAACCTGGTAGCCAGGCTGTATAGGGCTGCAACAATACACTGATGATCAGAGATCTCTTGTTTCAAAATGAGTTAATAGCACAGGCAGACTCTTCACATACTAGAGCATGTCTGAAATAAGTGTCAGAGCTGAAATCGACATGTAAATATGAAATAAATGCTTAAACATGTAGCTAGGTGTAATGTTAGAGTCCACAGAAGTGAGCCTGTTTTCTCAACTCGCTGTTTTCTGCAAGACATTACTCTATAAGCCATATCTCCAAAACTGGTGGGTCAAACTGAACAACCAATATGTCAATTTGAAGCTATGATTCCCTGCGAAAATTCAAAAAAATCCAATGGCATTCCCTCAGTCAAAATTTGTCACATATATTATGGGCATGAAAGGGACAGACAGACAAAAATACAAAAAAGGCTTCTTTCTGTTATACCGATAAGGAGATGTAGGCTAGAGTTAATGCGTTGTAGTGCCCATGGAACGATGAAAATATTGCCACATACAACTACAAAAGCAGTTTATTAAATGCATGATTTTGTGTGTCACCAATATGCACTACCCCCACTCGGGTGCAGTACTTCGTTTAGACATTTTTTGGTTTAGACTAGTCATTGGTTAGACCAGTAATTAGTCCTACAACTACAACATATCTAAAACACTCACCCTAAACCTAACCGGCTCCCACGGGGCGGCACACCTAAACCCAACCTTAACTGTTACGAAGGAACGTAGTGCATCTCGGACATCACAACCGGGACGTCAGGGGGTGACATCACCCTCAACATCCCAACACCATAAATATCCATGCCTACGCAGGCAGGTGACAGACAGAATGAAGTAAGAAGAACCCAGATCACGCAGCAGACCTCGGATCATACCATATCAAGATCTCGCAAGTGACCGCCGGTTCGACCTGCGCTCAAGGTTTAGGTCCCTGTCCCTATACCTCGGCATTCTCAGACCAGACAAGGCCTAATTAGGTCTCGGTTACATTAACCCATGTCTAACCAATGACTAGTCTAAACTAAGTATGCACTCCCCCCTCACTCACGTCATCTCCATTCAGCCCACCCCAGTGTCAGAATCCTTCCTCGATATCCCTCGGGTCCTCCAGCAAGGTTGCTGAATCTTATTCAGAGATCTATTAATTATTCTATGGGCCATAAGTATTTAAAATATCGTTTGTTAATTCAATAAAGTAAGTAAAGAGACTGATGATAGTTTTTCATCTTCGATTGTCTTCTGTCCACACACACACACACACACACACACACACACACACACACACACACACACACACACACACACACACACACACACACACACACACACACACACACACACACACACACACACACACACACACACACACGATGCAGTGCGCTATACCTGACAAAATGTATTTTGTTGGCAGATGGCTCCATGGCATAGAAAAGATCTTTCCAATATCAGACAAAAACAAAGCACATTTTGAAACCTATGAGTACCCCCAGGACTACCACTGTGTCTACTAGTACCCATTTGAGAAACAGTGGGCTACACAAAGTCATACAGGCTACAATGACTTCTAACAAATTTTCTTCTTTTTTGAGGGGCCTCCTATATTCAGCTAGAATGTTACTTCATAGTGTCTGAGCAAATAGGCATAGTGTCTATTTTACGTCATGATGATGTACGATGATAAGAGCGGCCCTCACTTCACACGGGTGTGACTTTTCCCTCATTAATAGCATATGGAGTATTATAGTATACCCTGATGAAATGTCAGGAAGGTATGAAGGTAAATCAATAATAATACAGAGTACAGACACACTGTTCAGACTCAGCCTCGTCTCGGCTGCTCCATCAATGTGAGTCTGAGGGGTTAAACTCCCACTGCATGTATCACTGCTGGCCATCAGCCAAATGCTGCCTCATCACACTAGGGCAGTGGTTCCCAAACCTTTTCATGTCAAGGACCCCCAACATTATACTCATTAGCCTGCAGACCCCCATTTAAAAATATATGCCAAGGACCCCCATAAGAGAAGGTTTTTACGGCTCTAGCAGTGATTCTCAACCATTTTCATTTCAAGGACCCCCAGTTCGACATGAATTATGCTACGGAGTACGGACCCCCATTTAATGGCATTTCTATCTCTGGGACCCTAATGTATATTGTAAAATCACTGTTAATTTAACTCTGAGAGTGTACAAATGGAACCAAATGGACTGGTTAGGGTCCATTTGGTTCAAATGGAATCAAATGGACCCGTTATACCTGACCTCTTCTGATTGGTTTGTTTGTTTGTTGATAACGCTGCATCAACTAGACCCATGGAAATTAAACTGAGAAGGTTATTGCTATATTTTGTTTTACAGTCCAGCATCTCCTTCCTGTATAGAAAATAAATAATAATCAATACTGGTACAGACACACGGTTCAGACTCCACGAGACAGCGTCTCTGCTGCAACATGAGTTTGAGGGGTCAAAGATGAGCATTCCTCCCAATGCAGCAACCACATGTATCACTGCTGGCCACAGGCCAAATGCTGGCTCATCACTACACACTGTGTGGGCTATAGTTGAAATGAATAATAGAATAAAACATAAACGACACATTGTGAGCTTGTAGATCGGCTATTTTCAAATAGCCGATTCTGATACTATATTAAGTCATTTTGCTGGGGACCTCCTGGAACCTTGTCAAGGACCCCTGGGGGTCCCCAGACCCAACTTTGAGAACCACTGTTCTGCAGAAATGGCTGCAGAGTTCTGCAGAAATAGCTGCCTATACCGATAAGCATAAGGCCCACCAGGAGTATACCTGCCATGTTCCCAGCTATCTCCTTCCCCACACTGTCGACAAATCCCCGAGACTACTGACATTTCGTCCGCCAGGGCAGTTCCACGCTGGCAGAAATGTTACTCTATTAACTTGGAGTGATCAAAAGCTATGTTCTTGTTGTCTTTGTAAATGAATAAAGCTATGGGTAGGCACTACCAGCTACGCTCTCGACTGACAACACAGGCTGAATTGATACAGCCACAACAAATGCCACAGTGACGTTAACATTATCAATTGTTCTGTGACGATAACTCAGTTTAGTTTAGTTTCTTTCAGTAACTCTCAACGACTATCATCACGACTAATCCCATTCACGTGAAACTCCGGAATCTTACAGTAATCGTAGTAAACACTTTCAACCTGGCAGAAGTATCAGATGTAGAAGCGCACGATTCATGATTGCGTCGCATTGTGAACTTGTAGATCGGCTATTTCCGCCATGTGACAACATCAAAGAACAAAGTATAAAATAGGCCTTACATGGTCAATTCCTTTGCATCTTAATTGAATTCTGAATTCTCAAAGACGCATGCACTGTGTGGAAGATTTGTTGTTTGCAAGTCGTTCAGGGTCTCTACTCTCTAGTATAACCACTACAGCTGATGTTTTGTTTAATTACGTGCACATACGGTATTCATCGTTGGCCCGGTCCCTACGTGATTCCTGTCCACCCCAAGTGTGAAGGAAAAGCATCCTGCACTCTGTAACACACTGAATAGAAGATAAGTCTCCTTTATTGGCTCCTTTGGAGAGCTGGGGCTGCTAGCACGCTCACTTGCAGCCCTTCAGGGCTTCATTTAGTAAACTTACCGTCTAAGCCGCAGAAATCCATCCAGCTGGACGTGTGCAGGAGCCCAAGCAGCTGTCGTCCTGGTGCTCACTTCTCTGCTCTCCTGCTACACCCTCCAGGGCAGCAGCCCTGAGAGACAGAGACTAACTGTCATACCAGAGAAGAGAAGAGAAGAGAAGAGAAGAGAAGAGAAGAGAAGAGAAGAGAAGAGAAGAGAAGAGAAGAGAAGAGAAGAGAAGAGTGTTTAATTCATCAATAGTTTAGGTCAATCTTTCAACGTGAAACTTTGAGCCACAAACATTTTTCAGCCACAATATATCTGCTCACATACTGTACACAGGACACATGTATGATGTGGTTCAATTTGCGTGGAACAGCAATTTTTAGCATTTGCATTTTGTTAGTTATTAACTCTGGGTGTGAACTGTGAAGCAGACAGACAGGGAAGGCCGTCACTGGGAAGCCAGACTTGACTGTTAAGCCTTCCAGGGCTGTAATTCAATGTGTTGGAAGCTGCCCACTTGACAACTCCAACTAAATAAATACCGGTATGTTCTCTCGCCCAGCCTGCTTTCACCCAATCGCCCAAGCCAGCTTTACTGGCACAAAGAAGCCCATGAAATATAGTTAGAGTAAGTTTTGGTTTCCGTTATTTAAATATTGTAATCTTCTTCTTTTCGATGACATCAAACTGAGTGTTGCTCACGTCCGTAAGCCATCATCCCACTCCAAGCTCTGTCCTCAGACGCTGATTCATCGTCAGCTCCTTAAATATATACTTAACCCCATTGACATTTTTCTATCAATTACAATCACTTAAATGTTAATGACTTCAATATACTCTCAGAGTCTAATCCAAATCTATCTTGTGTTCACTCGTATCCTCAATAACACCGGGCAAAACGGTCTCATGCAGGAATGACGCACAAGCCTGTGTGAGCACGAGCGTGAGAAGAACTCTGGCTCGCGTTGAACCCCATGGGCATGGCCAGGCGTGTTCCTTCCTCATGCATTATATGGTCTACAGACACCATAAGTGATTTAAAAAGTAACATTTTGGCCCGGGCCCGGCGGGCCGGCCTAGTGGTTCGAGCACGTAGGCTGGGAATCCAGCCTGACAGCATGTTGCGGGTTCGAGTCCCGATCCCGACAACCTTTGCTGCGTGTCTTCCCCCCCATCTCTCTCCCCGTTTCCTGTCAACCTACTATGCATCTATCAATAAAAGCAAAAAGCCCCCAAAAATATATAAAAATTCGTCTGAACTGAGTGGTGGTGTACTGTACTGTACTGTACTGTACTGTACTGTACTGGCCCTCCCTGGCCTCTCACACCCAAAATCATGTAATGACTTCTAAAAACTCAGCTTCCCATCAGACTTAAAAACAAACATTAAAATCTTAAATTGGATCCTGTAACGCACAGGCAGCCAGTGTAGGGAGGCAAGGATCGGGGCGATGTGGTCATACTTCCGTGCCCCTGTTAAGAGGCGAGCGGCCGCGTTTTGGACTAACTGTAGTCGTGACAGACAGGCTTGGGTAACACCAACATACAGTGCATTACAGTAGTCAAGTCGGGTTGAGATAAAAGCATGTTCAAAATCATTAAAGGTTACACAGCAGACTTGACTTTCGGTAAAAGCCTCAACTGATAAAAACTGGATTTAACCAGAGAATTGATCCGTTTGTCCAACTTAAAATCACACTCAGTTGAGTAGTTCACAGTATAAGAATATCGGGTGCTCGGTTCTGGTAGGAATAGTCTATACTATAGAAAGGAATAATAGCACTCACTTTTTATCCATTTAGGATTCTTTGTTTATTATTATGTTCACCCCCAGCAGCAGAACAAACTGAACCGTACGCTGTACATCTAATGAAACAAAAAGGGGTTCCCGGATTGAAAGGTACTAGAGCGGTGCCCGTTGGAGCCTCTACAGCGGTGCCCGTTGGAGCCTCTACAGCGGTGCCCGTTGGGCACTGGCCTACTTGGAACGATGCAAGTTGGAAATGTAGAACGTGTGTGTCGAATTTGAAGTTGGTGGGGTGAGCGGTTATCGAGTTACGTGGATTACAACAGTACACACACACACACAGACAGACCTGGTGCATTTATAGTTAGATAACTAAAAGGGGTTCCCTCCGCCGGTCTAAGTGGGTTATAAACCAAGTGCTGTGAAAGTTGATAAACACATTTTTTTATATATAGTTTTGCTGTTGTCACTGGGCCCCTATAGCATTCTCTACTTAGTTGGGTCATATCTGATACTTCCGTGACCGCGGAGAGCAAAGGTCCGTTTCTCAGTGGATTTATTATGAAAAAATCCATGAGAGCCCCAAATCCATATGGCCACCAGCAACAACCTGTTGCACAATGAGGTAAAATTACCTAGAATTCATTCTGCTTTAAGTAGCATGTGACGTGTCAAACTAGGGGGTTTCATGATTCTGGATTCATTCCAAGCATTCGTTTTGCATAGCCGTCATCACAAATGTGATGAGGTCCGCACATTTGAGCACAATTAGCACATTTGGGCTACTACTATTGTGCAGTGAAAATAGCATATCGGAATGTAAAATGAAGCTTAACAATTGAGTCGTCCTCACAGAGTTCATTGACTCAGTATATGTCTCAGGTTGAAGACATCATACCACTCGCAGCGAAGACATAGACATCTGTCAAGATGCTGAGCTGTCAGAGCACGCACACACACACACAACAGGGGCTCAAACCCCATGGTCATGGAAAGAGAACGGTGTTGTAGAGCCAGAGCCTCATTCACTCTGGGCGCACATAAAACATAAAACCCTCCAGAGGTGGCAGTGCCACTATCCTACAGCTACCGTACTGCATAACGACCTCCAGATGAGCGTGTGTGCTTGTGTGTGCTTGTCCCCGCAAACGCTGCGACGGCGTGACAGAGCTGTGAGTCATCCTGACAAGGTGGCAGCACCACCTCATCACCTCGCAGCGCAACAGATGGAGCTATCAGCCTCTACTTCTCCTCTCAACCACTCACAAGGATATATGACATGGCTTGAAATGAGCCATCTCACGAAAGCATCGAAAAACTGATTACGCCTTTTATGACCCGACAACTGAGAAGAGAATGAAAACGAGATGATGCATCTCGAGCAGTTTATCCGCTAATTGTTGAAATTATATTAGGCTAAGTATTTATTTATTTGGGGGGGGGGGGGGTATACTCTACTCCACCCGCCCTGTGTCTTCTAAATGATAACAGTTTTCTGAAAAACATAATGTTACTAAACCAGCTGTGGTGCTCAAACCTTTTCATGTCAAGGCCCACGTACAATTAAATCTGTCGACGTATCCTCGAGTGATGTATCCCAAGGTAATCAGGGTTTCAGGGGTTTTTTTGCACAAATTGTCAAGATTTTTCCAAAATAACAGACCTACAAGCTCATAGCGTGGCATTAAGTATCGCTTGTAGATACTTCTAGATCTGCCATCTTTGAATAGCCAACGTATAAAATAATGGTTAAAGTGGTTATGCAGATGCCCGTTTTTAATGGGTTAAAAAAAAAAAAAAACTTCACGTCACTTAATTTGTCACACCACACGTTTACAGCTGTAAAACGGCGAATTAAATTACATGTGCACAACGTGTGAATTCAAAATGTCTTCTCCCTGCAGTTCGATTTAAAACATAAAAGGATAGTGATTAAAACATAAAAACTGCCACACAAGGACATTTCTTGTCCCAGATTGCAGATGAATATTCATGAATTCACAGCCTCTGTCGGAGCACAGGCCATCAAAGTGTAGCGGTAATTAATCTAATCAGCTAAAGCATGTTCTCTTTGGCATTGAATGGACGGAGCGTTCCATCTTCCCGTTTCTGAAGAGAGAAAAGGAGTAACAGAGTGGGCGACACACATTACTATGCAGAGAGTTACATCCGTTTAAAAACTTTAAAGCTTTTTTTATATGAATACAGACGAGTAGGCCCTCCTCGCCAAAGCACTGGTCAATAATGCCGCTGCTCCCCTTTGAGATGTTGCCAAAACAACAGCAAGCTCATTGCACACTCCCTGCAACTCCCATGCTGTGTCCTGCTCCTCAGGACTCTCGGCCTGGGGGAGATATCCAGTCTACGGTGCGCCCGTTCCTGCTCATGTAGGCTACTATTTTCAATAACCCTACAGGTAGGTAGTCTAAGTGTAATCTACAATATGAACTGTCTTAGGGCCGATTCATACTCCTATTTTATCGCCGTTTCTGCGCTGTAGTGCCGAAAGGATTTCGGCTCGTCAGAAATTTTCAGTAGCACCGAAGAGCTGACTTTAGGACGGTACCCCCCCCCCCCCCCGAACCTCAAATGACGTCACATTGTAGGCTCCAACTTTTATTCGGCTCTAAAATAGGAGTATGAATCGACCCTTAGTCGGAGCTGAGCCACAAGCCAACATTTAATTTCCTCGCAGAATTTGGACTGTGTGTAGATTTCAGACTCACTTCACTTACCCTTCCCGCTCAAAAATGCTGATGGCGATGAAATGGCATGCTGGTTCAAAGGTCCCTGCACACATCATTAACAATTAGCACTGTTTAAACATGGGGAAATCAGCCCCGGGCATCCAGTGGAATTAGACAAATGTTCAGTCAGGGCCGCAAGGTATTCACTTCTACATGCCTTTAATCATTCCATTTCTATCCTTCATGCCCTCTTTCTCAAACTCTGGTTTATTCTATATTTCTCTCTCATCCTTTCTACCACCATATTTCGACCCTACCACTCTCTTCTCTTCATCCTTCTACCCCCCCCCCCCCCCCCCTCCCCGTCTTTGTGGAAAAACATTAAACATGAACATCAAGGAAGTGCAGCTGCCTCTGTCTTGGAGAAAATAATGAAAAATGAGAGCCGCAGACAGATACAGAGATCTCCATAATATGGGCATAAAAAAGGTCACAGACAGACAGGTGAAATGGGTATTGCATAGCCGGGTGGGGCATGCATCCAACCTGTATTATCCCGACTTACAGTGTTGGAGAGAGCTGGCATCCAAAGGGCACCGGTCTGGTTTCACTACATTTGTCAAACTTTGAAAATAGCCAGTTTTTGTAGATCCGTTTTTGAATAGCCAAAGTATGAGGCGTAGTGCTTAATGTATGTTTTCTAATAATCATCTAAATCTGCAACTAAAGCTATCAAATAATTGCATTGGAGTAAAAAAAGTTTTAAGCTTCGTTTTTAAACCTAAAACCTAAAACTATAGGAGTAGCCTATAAATGGTCGATGAATGGAAACTACTCCAGTAGAGTATACTTTCCAGCACGGTTGCAGTCCAGATAATGTGTATTCATTCACCCGAGCGCTGTGTCACTGCCCAGGCCTGATGAGTTTGTTCAGTGTGTGGGCGGGTGGCACCGACCCCTCACCGAGGCAAGGGACTGAATGTGCCACCGGTGGCACGCAGGAATCTAAATGCTAATAGAGTCTGTATCTGGCCTCTGAATGCAGGACACAGTAGAAGAACGGGCGGGGAGTGGACAGGCATCGTCGCTGTCGGGTGGAAACCTGGTTATTTAGTGGCAAGCTCTTGTTAATACTTTTTATTGCTTAAATATTTATGAAACCACACTTAAAAAATAACTGTTTAAAAATAGCTTAGATATGCAGATCATACATCGGCTATTTTATTTCGCCACTTTGGTGCAACACTGTCTTACGATGAAGTAAGGTATTCATTTATGAAAAAGCAGACCAGTCGGAAGCGAGTGGTGCAACAGCACCCCCTATTGGTACTCTAAACATAGTGACATAGTCCCATTATAGTCCCACCAGGACAAAAGCTGTTCCTTGGAGTGGTTGCACCACTCAAAAACACATTAGGAAAATATTGAAATACAAGCTTTCCACCCCAAGAGCGACGATATGATTACACACAACTTTCACGGTAGAAAACACACACACACACACACACACACACACACGCAACACAGCCGTTTTTCCCTCTGTGCACTACACACACACATTCACGGATGTGTAAACATAACAGACACACACACACACCCTGTCCGGCGTCCGGGTTAGTTCCGTCTTCAGGGGGAGAGACGGACTAGTGTAGTGGCGGGGTACCCGCTATACTACGTGCATAAAACCATGGGCCGGTTGTTTGCGAACGCCGCATCACAACGTCGCCGACCACACGCCGGGTGCAGCTGGCCATTATCTGTTTCAGTGGGTTTGAATTCCACACAGCTAAAGGGAATTGGGACAGACCATGGAGTGAAGGAAGCCATCATGAATACAGAGCGCAGTATGAACAACATGGCTGTAAAGTTGTGTGAGTGTGTGCGTGTGCGCGCGTGCGTGCGTGCGTGTGTGTGTGTGTGTGTGAGAGAGAGAGACTGTTGTGGAATTTCAAAGCTGTGTTTGTTCTGTTAGGCCTATGATAGGTTTTTGGGTATGTGGTTTTTATCTAAATTTTTTGGGGGCATGTTTGGCATTAGCATTACTTTAAATGACTTTTCCAGGGGCTGCCCTGAGGGTCCTCTGTGCCATGGGGGGCTTTGTGCCGTACCATCTCTACAGCACTTTGGAGAGTTGGTGTGTACATTCATATTTCAAATGCAGTAGACTCTCAGGTGTTATCCATGGTATACAGTATACACTCATGTTTTGGCTGTACAAAATGCAAATGTGGTGGCCGGATTTTAACCACTTAAACCCATTTACTAGCCGATCAACAAGCTGACAATATGTTGCACATTATTGTAGACTGTAGAGCAGTTATTTTTTTGCCATGACAATTCTGAACATTGCCTATAATAGGACCACCAGTGGTTAAAGTATGCTCACTATAGGCCATCTTCTGAGAGTTAATGGTAAATGGCAAGTAAAAACACCAAGATAAAAATGTACTGCCAACGCACACGCTCATGCACACAGATCACTTGTGTGTGTGTGTGTGTGTGTGTGTGTGTGTGTGTGTGTGTGTGTGTGAGTGTGTGTGTAGTGTAGAATACATGAGGGCGGTTCTCAACATTGTGGTCCTCGGGCAGATTAAAAAAAACACATATTGCACGGCACACTGAAATATCGATGGCTCGGAGCAAACTGCATAAAATATTAGCAATAGCTTAGAAATATTACCCAAAAGTTACATGAAATTGGATCACACCAGAAGGCCAAAAAGAAACTATGGCAACGACAGGGCTAAGTAAGTAAGTCAGAGGGGCTTATTGTCGGCATCAGCCAGGGTGCGGGAGTCTATCCCCGTTTCAATACGCTAGACCTCTGGGAGACGGAATGCTGAGGTGGAGCGCAACACCTACCATCAGGTCCCAGTACTTACCACACGACTTCAAGCCGTGCTAGCCATACGTTGAGTTGGCGGTGCCCGGGATCGAACCTATGACCTTGCGGTCGAAAAGCGAGTGCTCTACTGACTGAGCTACCCGGTCCCGGACATAGGGCTAAAAACTATAGTAAGAGACTGGACAAGGTTGTGTGAAGGTGTGTGTGTGTGAGAGAGAGAGAGAGAGAGAGAGAGAGAGAGAGAGAGAGAGAGAGAGAGACTTTGCCTACAATAACATACCTACACGTGTCAAATTGTGTGTGTATGCGACGTCAAATTCTAATGCCAGGTGTAAAACAAAACTATACAATTCTCCCGTCTTGGCTTTGTCTCACACGTCCTGCATGGAAAGACTCCTGGCGCGGTGCTTTTTTCAGATCCCAGCTCCTGGACTGGACGTCACGGGGAAAGTCCATTCATCAACGCCCCCAGAGTGGAACACGCTGCCCGTGCTATGCCAAGGCTGTCGCTCATAAATCTGAAGCTGGCCGTGTTTCACCCCACTGAAAGAACCCAGTCAGAAAGCACACACCACTGCGCTCATCCTGACAGGAGCGCGTGCCGACGCAGATAGGAGAATTAGACTTTCCACTGGTAAATTCAGAACTTTTACCCATTTTGGGGCGGGAACCCCTTTTGGTGTTAGCATTACGTTATGCTTTAGCTATTGAAAAATAGCAGATCTACAAGCTCATAGCGCGCCACCGAGTGGCGCGCTAAGAGCTTGTAGGTCTGCTATTTTTGAAAAATCGAAGAACGACTGACATAGAAACATAGCTTTTTCAGAAAACTGTCATTTTCAAACAGACATTTTTAGAATCTGATCTCAGGTCAAAATGGGTTAATAAACATTCATACAAAAAAGAAAATATATGTAAAACCACGAGTGTCCCATTTAAATCTGTGTATACAATACGGTAAGCAGTATGTGGAAATGTCCATGCTGCCTCCATTGCATGGTCTTGATGAGAACATATTGGTGATTACCGGTTGATATAACATTCGAAGCGGGTGGAAAAACAGGGATGAAGGGTACATTAGGCGAAGGATGCTGAACTTGAAGATGGCGCTGCCAGTCACAACGTTAATGGATGTGGTAAGAGAGTAGGACATGCAGGTGGCATGAGTCACCGAGGAAGACTCACAAAACGAATCCAGAAGGAAAAAGATTGCAATAGGAATAAGAAGATACTTCATAAAAAGGAAATGCATTGTTACTACGTTGATAGTGATACTACATTGTTTCCATTGTTCCAAGGTGGAACACAATCAATTGATTGTCATTGCTAAAATAACGATTTTTTGGAGGAATGTGTGTTTGTTGTCATGATTTGTCACGACAAGAGTTGGCTTTGTCCGCGGCGTAAACGTCTTTAAATAAATACTTTTTGAAATGTCTATGGCCCAGTCCTGCCCTCCATCACTGGAACGCATAGAACTTACAGTATATATGGACAGCTGAGAGACGGCCTTAAAAACGCTCTTTGAGAACAGCCAACAGCAGAAGTGCTTAGTCACGACTAGCCCAGGATTAAAACAGAGGAGTTCAATGTGAGACACGGTGAACGTCAAACCATCTGGGGAGTGACAGTCTGATGTTGACCAAAAATAATTATTTGTTTTAGGATAATTAGCCTATTGTATATTTTTCAACTGAACAGAAAAATATCAATATACCTAAGAGTGAGGCCTATAAGGGTTGCACAAATTAGAATCTGGGTATTTTCCACGTATTTGAAAACAAAAAGTATTATCTGGAAAAAAAAGGTATAGACTGAAGCCTAGGCTTGCTTTTTTGCAACTGATTGGCTGGAAATTTTAAATTAAGACTTTACATAGTACATGCTTGCATAAACTTTCCTTTATATGACTATATCTGATTTCAATATTTATGATGTATTTTCTCTATTATTGAGATTATTGTAGCGGTCAATTTGTATTAGGGGTGGGGAGGGGGTCGCGAGACATGGCCAAAGCATTTCCGGGGTCCCCAGCCAAAAAACGTTGAGAACTCCTGCTCTATTTATCAATTCTGTTGTTGTGGACTTACTTTTGATTACTTGAGAACACTGTGTGGTGTTGGTGGATATATGCAGTCAGGAACTTTACTTGGCAAAACGGCAGGTACACACATCAGTTCACGGCAGGTTCACTAACAGCACGTAAACAGGTCGCGTTATCACAAGCTACAGGTAGGCTTTCTTATAACTCACACTACTGAGGCACTGTATAACAGTCGTTGTGGCTGTCAGCTTGGTCCCTGGCATAGGAGGAGGATAATTCACTCAACGTCCATACACTCTGGGTCTGGGATCAGGAAGACAACTGAACACTCGCGGGCACAACAGAACACAACACTGAACTCTCGGTGCCCGAGAGCCAATAGGAACACATTACACTCAAGTCACAACAACAGGCTGGCACTGGTTCCCGTGTTTCACTAAATTGGCTTAAGGGAGGACACGCCAGCGGACCGACCAGCAGTCACAAAATCGTTACGCTTGGTCACAAAAACGTCAAACGTTTGACTGGAAGAGGGTACCCATTTGGTGCCAACGGTTCCATTCCGGCCAGTCAAAACGACGGAGGCGCTCCGTCTAAAGCGGACTTGAGCCACCACCGAGCGAGCCATTGGGAGTGAGAATGCGTTAAGCCCTATATTTTATACATGCAGTACGTACATTTTATACTTATTTAAAACATTTTCAAAAACATTGCTGATCTACAAGCGGGTAGATTTCCACCTTATAATGAATGGCATTCCCAAAATAGGTACACCAGGTTGAAAGTGGTTAATCAGAGACAGAATTGGTGCACAATCTGATGGCTCTGTTGGACTCCAAAAGGAAATTACTTTTTCAATTACTGCCACGAATAAATGTGTGTGTGTGTGTGTGTGTGTGTGTGTGTGTGTGTGTGTGTGTGTGTGTGTGTATGCGTGCGCATGCACGCAAGCCACGCATGTGTGTCAGTGTGCAAACTGTGCATGCATGCGTTCTCCACTGTTCCTACTCCGATTTGTCATTTTTCATTATCGGCTCCCCCCTCTCTCTCTCTCTCTTTTGTTTGTGCGAGCACGCTGAATAATCAGGGCCCCATTTTTAAATGCCGCCCGGTACATAAACAAACAAACAAACAAGTGCACACATACGCACACACACACACACATACCGTCATGATAAGCAACGCTTCTGCCACAGTATAGCAAGCATTCAATAGCTGAATAATTGATGGGCACGGATAGAGGCAATTACTTCACAGCCCGTCACTTCAATTATACTGCTGGTGGTTTAATGGTTTAATCATCTCTCTCTCTCTCTCTACCTCTCTCATCTGTTTGTCATTGTACCTTAGTTCCCACACATGATCTCACCATCCCCTTCCTCTCTCGGCTCAGCTCCTTCCTGTCGCTGTCATCTACACCTCTATGCAGCTTTCAATCAATCAAACAAACAAACTGTATGCAAAAGGAGAGGAGACTGGAGCAACACGGACATTTAGAGCCTTTTATTAAGGTGCCGAGTATACAAAACGACTAACGTTTCGACCTTGCGGTCTTCATCAGAGTCATGAAAACAAACTGTATATTTTTATAGCATATTTCAATAGTACTGGAATTAAGGGAAACGCAATGCACTGCACAAAAAAAAAAGAATGATTAGCCACTTAGCCCATTAAAACCGGGAAAGACATGGCAAGAGTTTAGCCACTGTATACAGTACATACTGTAGTGTACAGTATAGCAACATACGTCTTTCAGAAATCTAAAAGGGATTTAAGAGCAGTGGTTCTCAAAAATAGCAGATGTACAAGCTCACAGAACTGCAAGCTCACAGAAAATCAGCTTTTTGTGTTTAAGAAAAATGTTTAATAATTTAATAATAATAATTAAGAGTCCTTTATTGAGCACTGCTGGGTGATACAAGCCATTACATAACCTCGCCTACATGTCTAACTTAGGTTCGAGCAAAAGGGGAACAAGTTACAGTAAGACAGCCATCTTCCAAAAAGAAATACAAAAATCAGCTCATCATGATCTCCCACTGTGCACAAAACTCCCGCAATTACACAGAACGCATCGAGATTGTCCACCATCTTATAGTAAGAGTGTTCTACTCTGAGCCGTGCTTTAATAAGTCCATTCATTATGAGCACCGGGTCCACACAGCCCACCTCCTGACCACCGGGTCCACACAGCCCACCTCCTGAGCACCGGGTCCACACAGCCCACCTCCTGATCACCAGGTCCACACAGCCCACCTCTTGAGTACCGGGTCCAAACAGCCCACCTCCTGACCTCGGTTCCTTCGGCAATGATCAATGACATTGATCAGTGAATGAACATGTTTTTTTGTCTAACCCTAACCCGAAAATGAAAAACTGAAAGGAGAACATCTCCCCTCAACCCCAACACTCCTAGCAACCTGGGACACTGGACAAATAAAGAAAGAAAGAGAGAGATAGAGAGAGAGAGAGAGAGAGAGAGAGAGAGAGAGAGAGAGAGACAGGAGATGGTGAGGAAGGAATAGAAGTGAAGGTGGTATTAAAGGAGAGGGGATAGAAACCAGGGGCAGCTAGGGTAGGGGTGTGTGGGTGTTGGAGAAACGCTGCTGGACTCTCTAATCACCTCGTCAGTGTCTGACGCAGAGCAGCTTTAAGTGACGGTCTGTCTCATTAGAGTAGTGGGGCAGGGGAGGAGAGGGACAGGTCCTAGGACGTCTGGGGGGGAGAGATGTCTGTCAAACGCCCGCCCACCTGCCTCGCTGAGCTGTCCTATAATGCTAGGTTAGTAGTGTACGACCGGCGACCGTGTCTCCAAGTTCACAACTTCACCACGTGACGCACGTATGCACACGCACGCACACGCACACGCACACACACACACACACACACACACATACACAAGTTGCGACTGAAGGTTGCAGTTAACTATGGAATCGTGCATTTCCCATCAGTGTGTCGTGCACCAGGTCTCGTGACATCATGATGTGGCATCATCAGGGATGGAGATGTGGAGACGTTGGTGACGATGCCACAGACAACTATTTCCCCAAATCCACAGAAGATCAAGTTCCAAAGAAAAAATGTCTATTCCACACACACCTTTCACCTCAGTATTGATTTCCTTTTGTTTTTTAAAGGTCAGTATTTTGGTCACGGGGAAAGTCCCTATGTGACCAAATGTCAACCTCTGTTTAATTAATAAATCAGCTAGCCACCGAGGAGAGGAGGGAAAGAGAGTTGCCTTCTTCGGGCACAAAGACCTTTACTTGTGACAAAAAGGACAACCTTTTTTAATACAAAACAATGCAGAGGGGATGAAGTGTGTGTAACAAATGTTGAAATTACCTTTGGAATGGGTCCAAGATAACAGCCATGCGCTGGGGTCCAATGGAGAGTCCTGTCTAAAGCGCAATACCAAACCTTTCTTTTTTTTCATCATCTCATCAATTGTTTTAGAGTGCACTAGAATAGATGATATGACTCAGTCATTGTAATGAATTCCTCCCCACACATTTCTGTGTTGCCACTGCTGTTGTGCCCTATACTGGCTCACCTGCCAATGAGGAGCCCAAACCGGAAAGCCTCCATCATACTCCTCCTGTTGACAGGTGCCGCCCAAGCCCGTAGGAGTATGTGAAGCGACAAAGATACCTTTCCCCCCAAACACACGCCAATTGTGGTTGTATATTAGAGGCCAAACCAGATGCATTGTGGTCGATTCGAACCACTAGACACTGTGTTGGTGGACACCTTTGGGTCGACATTTTTCAATATATTTTCAAATATCATCAAAATATTATTCAACACACAGCTGTGAGCTTGAACATCGCAAAACCAGAGCAGCTTCTCTCAGAATCAGAGCAGAATCTACGCACACACAGGTTACAAACTTAGCACACAACATAAAACGCCTGCACACACCGAATACGACTGCAAGCACAAACCCTTATTCACACATCAAAGCAACACAGACATGCTGCAAATCTGCAAAACTGGAGTACGTGTGGGAGGTGATAAAGTTGTTTATTGTGAGATTACCTCTACTAGCATTCCTCTAGTTAATTAGCTTTTAGAATAGCCTGTAATTATAGCACTCAGTCATTCAGTTGTCAGGCACGTCCCTAACAACAAACTGCATCAAAGGCAGAAACAAGTTTTTAAAGTGTTCCTTTTATGCAACACAAAGTTCACCAAAGTATGACAAAGCCATCTGAGGTCTTTGCACAACCCACTCGATAGGTTTTCATGTTCTGTGCGGTTAAAACGTCCTTGACACCTTGACACCCACACAAGAACGCACACAAAATTAATCAATTCAAGTTATAGGGCATGGCTCTGCAGGAGGCTAGCTGTCTATAAGAGTGTTGGTCCGCGTGTCGGTTTGTCCAGAGTCAAGGCCTTCTCAGACGGGGACCGTGTGACGCAGACGTTGTCGCTCTGGATCAACGACAGGTCTGCTCACGCCTCACGGCGTGTGCACGAAATGAGCACTCGCGATACAATTTCACGGGACCACGGCTGCGTACATATGCTTGTGCTGTCACCTGTCACCCCTCAACTTCTCTGCACGTCCAAAATAAAAGCACGCCTCTCATTGAAAATTAATTAATTAGTTTGTTTGTTTGTTGGACTGATCAGCATCGGATTTCTTGGGCACATGGCCAACTAAGCTAACTTAGTACCTCCACCACTAAATCATGAAAGTCATCAACGGAAGGAAAGAAAGAAAGAAAGAATTGATAAATATATTGTTATAACCCTTGCTATTCCTTGCTTCACAGTATCTGTTTAGATGTGTATCCACTACTAAGTTTGTGATTATTTATTCAATTTGTTGTGTAGGCGTACATACAGTACAAGTTCATGCTGCCGAAGAACCCTTCCACTCCATCGCTCCAGTTAGCGAACCTTCCATCGGCCCCCATCGTCTCAGTAAAGACGCTAATCTATCCTAATTAATGTACAGACAACTTTGAACTTTGGACCTGTAAGGATAATCAGAGATGAACATATTTTAGATGCCATGTCGGGCTGTTGCATTATTTCAGATTGATTGCATGCCAACCTAAACAACAAAATAATAAGTTTAAGCTAATAGTTGCATGCATTCAAGTGTGAAATTGCACTACGACGTACACACCAGCAACTGAAATTGTCCAGTCATTCATGAACACAAAAGGCGATGCAGGGCTGAATGTTGCTGGAAAGGTTCAAATGTAAAGAAAGTACGCTTGACTTTGGACAAATACCATTTGCACAGCTGTGCATAGGGCGCCCCTCAGACAAGGCCAATCTACAAGTCTAGCAGTTGGCCGTGCCATGGTTTTTTTTCCCCGATGGAGGCAGCTAAACCACTGCTTTAGGTGATTATGGATTTATCTGTCCCCGCTTCCTCTTGCCTTTTCACACATCACAGGCTCTCACTAAATGTTTCCCTCTTGGCCACGTACGGCCCTGAGAGCTTGACAATGTTCTGGTACAGGTGGTTTCTGTGAATATGTCAACGTCCAACTGGTGGGCGGGAAAGGTACTGCAAGTGGAGCCCCAAATAAGAATAATGTAAGAATAATTATAACATTAACCGGTTTAATTTACCGTAGCTTAATTGATTGTTTTAATGTGAAATGAACAATGGATTCAGTTTACTCTAGACGGGTACTTATTTTGAAGAGATCGTCTAACGGAAGTCATATATCTGCCAGCTAATATCTGCTAATATCTACATTCACCACAGCGTGTCGGTACATTTGTATTTGTAGGATGAGCGGGCGAGGCAGTGCTTGCTCATACGGCTCTACATCAATGTAATAAATATAAGCGTTGTGAGCTCATGTGAGCCATGATGTCACAAGTTTTGTGGATTCACCGTTTTGCCCGTTTACATGGAGACGGGAGGAAACTGCGTTCACATGAACAAGACTTGACCCAAGCAGGCTGACTACAGTGCATGGGGAACAGCATTATGGTACGGTCAAATCACTAATTCCCATTGTCTGAAGTACATTAGTTTGCCACAACCGGATGTGGGCCACGGTCTAGTGACATCATGACGAGGGTTAAATGACAATTGACTCCCACCTGCCGGGGGACTGTTTGAGGTGAGACAGTGACAAAGCAAGGATTTATGGATTTTTTTCCCTTTGTTCCCTGGAGTATTATGTTTGTGAGTTATTGTCTGTGTCTTCAGTGTAATACCCGAGCTGCTACACCAACCAAGCGTTGATGCCGAGGCACGTTGAACCTTAAGGCCTCAACCACATCATGAACCTTAGCATCCCAATTCTGTTGCATGTCATGATAGACGAACACTATGGTGAATATAGCCGATCTACAAGCTTACAATGCGTCGCAGTGCAAAACCTTGTGAACTTATCGATCTGTCATTTTTGGCAAAGGAGTTAGATGTAGAGGGGGGGAACAAGTACAGGGCCCTGTGGGACACTGGTCAATAGGGTTTAAGTACAGTATACAGCCAAGTAAACTAGAGGCTCAGGCGAGTGCTGATTGATCAGAGGAATTAACCCATTCTGACCTGAGATCAGTTTCATACGAGGTTTCCGCTGGACACACACTGGTCTGATGAACCCATTCTGACCTGAGATCAGATTCTAAAAATGTCAGTCGTTCTTCGATTTTTCAAAAATAGCAGACCTACAAGCTCGTAGCGCGCCACTCGGTGGCGCGCTACGAGCTTGTAGATCTGCTATTTTTCAATAGCTAAAGCATAACATAGTGCTAACACCAAAATGGGTTCCCGTTCAGAATGGGTTAAGCACCTGCCGGCTTCAAGGACGACTTCACCACTTTTCAACTTATCTTAATTGGTCCTCATTGTCTCATAGGAGGGCTGTGGGCAGTTCAGAAACTTTCAGCTACATCGTTAGGCAGATTTATTAATTCAACTAAACGTAGTTTTGTTTTTTATATTTCTTTTAAAAGAACAAAAACTCTCTCTCTCACTTGCCAGTGATCACCCTCTCCTCTGCCAATGTTCGCAACCTTTCCCTAAGGTAAGGTTACCCTAAGGTTTATTTCTGAACTGCCCACAGCCCTGCTATGAGTCAGAGACACAGACCGAGTATAGATTTATTGTTTTTGCTATTCTTTCCATGAACAATAGTGAGGACCAGATATATGAAGATAGGTTGAAAAATGGTGAAGTCGTCCTTTAAGCCAGGCAAGGCAAGGTAAGCCCTTTCCTGCATTACCCCGGCCCTGCCTCTCATAACGTAACATGTTTTATTGTGAAAATGACTCATGTTAGGCCAGCACCTCTCATCTCCTCTCTCTGATAGCCCTCCTATTGCTTGCCAAGACATCTCACTCTTAACTTGTGGCCCGATGTGGGGGCGATGTCAGATGATGAAAGTCTTTCTTTGACCGGTGCAAGGCACGGCAGTTGTTTTTAGAGCTTGGCTTTTAGCAGAGCGATATAAAGCACTGCTGGCTAACCCCAGCTGACAGGGAACTATATCTAATAGGCCTGTCCTTCTTGTGCCAAACCAGCTGCCGCTTTTCAATTAAGGACCTCTTAAGAACTGAAAAAGCACAATATCCAACACTGAGCAGTGAACGGTTATTACGGGAAAAAATGTGCATGCTTGTCCGTGAACGCGCGCACGCACACACACACACACACACACACACACACACACGCTGTAGTTTCTACCACAGAAAAGTTATACAACTATAGGAGCAGTTTTTCTGCCAGTTTTGGTCTGTTAGATTTCAAGAATAGGCACAGTCAACATCAATAGCTATTTGGGTCTCTCTCTCTCTCTCTTATTACCTTCCTACAGAAAAGCCATTTCCTCTGTCCCTTGCACTCCATTGTGTAACATCAATGGCCTTGTGAGAGCAATACAGAGGGCTTCATGCACAGAGCACAGACAACATTGGTGCATTGCACCTGTAAACCAGCGATGTCCAACCTGTGGGTCAGGGCCCACCAGGATGTCCAACCTGTGGCTCAGGGCCCACCAGGATGTCCAACCTGTGGCTCAGGGCCCACCAGCGATGTTCAACCTGTGGGTCAGGGCCCACCAGGATGTCCAACCTGTGGCTCAGGGCCCACCAGGATGTCCAACCTGTGGCTCAGGGACCACCAGGATGTCCAACCTGTGGCTCAGGGCCCACCAGGATGTCCAACCTGTGGCTCAGGGCCCACCAGGAATCCCTGGGTAGGTATTCAAAGAAGGAAGAGATAAGAAAAGATGAGATCTTTATTGATCCCGCAGAGGAAAGGGCAAGGGAAAAAAGTATACCTACAGTAGATTACAGGGCAAGGGGGGAAAAAAGTACCTACAGTAGATTACAGGGCAAGGGGGGAAAAAAGTACCTACAGTAGATTACAGGGCAAGGGGGAAAAAGTACCTACACCTTGACTGTGATGGAGAGAGATATCATAGTCAAGGCATTGTGTGGTGTGTGTGTGTGTGTGTGTGTGTGTGTGTGTGTGTGTGTGTGTGTCAGGCGGAAGCCTCATATTGTGTCTATCCTCCATTGATAATGGTGTGACAATGTATATCATTTACATATGTTTTATGAAGTAATGTCACCTCATAATTGGAAAAACTGGATAAAACACAAAAATCACAGCACTCCATCTTTAAACAAACCAGGTATCCTATCCACGCACTTAGTTTGGGAACCAGTTTCAAAGAGACATCTTGCCATCTCAAAGACATACGCTATTATTATATACTGTAGCTCAGGGAATTCAGAAGCTGTGAAATAGTTTCCACACTACTTCCCCTCCTTTGGGCTTTCACCAAAGTGTGCCAACTGCTGCTGTGGAAACATTAAACGCATGGCATGTCTTCAATAGGAAACATTAAACGCATGGCATGTCTTCAATAGGAAACATTAAACGCATGGCATGTCTTCAACAGGCCTGCAACTAATTATTACTTGCGCGAGCAGAGCGTGCGCAAGTGTTTTCGGCTGCGTATGTCGGTGACACCTTCGGGCCGATCAGGGCGCTGCGTGCATACGCTTGTGGCTGGTGTGTTTGTGTAAAAAAACATGTTTAAAAGACGTATCTAGATGACTTAACCAATTAAGTTTATAGTATATATATATACATACATACATACATACAAGTAGGCCATTCATGGCCAACTTGTGTGCAAAGCGCAAGTTGGCAGCTCGACAGAATGCATTTCTAGTTTTCATATAGCGATTATTGTGTCGATTAATCAAATAATTGTGAAGTGTGAATGTACCGTTGCTGTCGGGCAGATCAGCAATTTTCACTATTATTTAGGCCCTATGGAAAAACAAATTATTATTATTAGACTTTTGAAACTTTTCACCCAAAATAGGGATTGATTACTTTATAAAATGATCGATTATCAGTATCGGATCGGTTAAATCTATTTGTTCGATTAACTGTTAACCCTATCTTCAGTCAACAAACACACTCAAACTAGAGGCTTTTTTTTTGTTTGTGTGAGTATATTGTATAGTGTAGATGTCTTGTGCGATGGTGCATGTGCAAATTGACTCGCGTGAATGGTTGACTGGGCTTCCCCAGTTTTCTCCAAATCAACAATCACCCGCAGAGACGTGCCCACAATACTGCAGATTAATTCATGAATATGTGCACCGCCACTGACACCATTTCTCTCTCTGTTACGACTTTCAACGTGTGCCTTTCATCAGAATGTGACTGAAACTGTATTTCAGTGTGTATGTGAAGGTTATAATAGGAGGAACCCTACATGACACACTGTGTGTAGTGTACATCATAACACAAGGTGATATTAGCTTTCAAACACGTCTCTCTCCTCCTCCCCGAGAAGGAATAGTCTTTGCAACACTACGTGTGCAACAAAAAAAAAGGAAAAAAAAAGAAATGTAACACATTTTGAGCAAGGTCTGCATATATAATATGTTAGGATTTGCGAAGCTGTCAGAGACCATATAACGTATTAACCCATTTAGGCCTGACGTCGAAATAAAAAAAACGTTCGCTCTGAAAGAATATATACCTATATTCAAAGACTTGGGCCGCATTTTTACGATTTTTCAAAAATAGCAGACATACAAGTTCATAGCGCGCCACTCGGTGGTGCGCTATGAGCTTGTAGATCTGCTATTTTCCAATAGCTAAAGTATAACAGAATGCTTGAAACACCAAAAGGGGTTCCTGCCCAAAATGAGTTAATAGGTGTCATAACTTGAACCCGTAGTGTTTGACCGGACATCAGTGAAATTTCTGCTTGCTCAGATATGGCTATTTGCCGTCACATTGTGAGCAGATGGAAAGGTCAGCCTAGCCTATGGTTACGGGCGGCCTGCCAGCAGAAATACGGCACAGTGCTTCGGTGGGGAGGACAAGACACAATGGATGGATGGCGTGTGGATGGAGAACGTGTGTGTGTGGATGTGTGTAGACGGTAGGGACAGAGCTACGGAATTCTCAGTGTCAATTTAAAAGGTGGTTAAAGAGTGATATTTCATGGTTAGAATACAGTGTTTTCCTGTCTCTCCAGCTCTTCGGCGAGCAAGAAAATGCATTTTCAGGTCAGGATACCAATTTGTATACAATCAGGAGAGTACAGCTCACAGGGGATAAACAAGTGGCAGAATCTTATACAACCAGAGGGTGGCGGTTCCCTCCAAAGCTGCAAAACACTGCAGAGAATAAGCCAAATACAAGAGGGCCATTTAAGGCAAAGGAGACGTAGCCTAAATATATATGGAAGGTTCCGCTCGTCAAAGAGAGGGAGATCAAAATAGCAACCCAAAACGACAGAGAGACGGAGATTGGGTCCAAGCAAGAAGACGGACACACAAGGAGAAGGAGATGGAGGGAAAGGGAAGGAGGTAGGGGAGAAAGAAAAATGAATAGGCACTGGCAGAGGGAGCAAGAGAGCCTATTTCAGCCACGTAATAACCCGGCCAATACTGGCTACCAAAACCTGAACACGCTGATCGACATGTCAGCACAATAACCCTAGCAACGCTGGGCAGCCGTTTTCTCATGCCATTAAAGCCCTTTGAATTGAGAGAGAGAGAGAGAGAGAGAGAGAGAGAGAGAGAGAGACACATACGTACTTCCCACAGATTACAATCTCCCATGGAGATTTTGAAAACATGACTAATGACAAAAAAGAATCCCATATCTGCTGGGCGATGTACAACAATGTGCACTGCAAACACAGCAGCAAGATCTGTGAGCTGCTGTGATACGAGAAGGATATGAAATGGAACACAACCACCCCTCGATACATAGAAATGGATTCATTGGAGATTCTGACTTTTGTTCCACTTTTTGCTTTGGCAATGTAAACATATTCGTTTTCTCATGCCATTAAAGCCCTTTGAATTGAAGTAAATTGAAAGAGAGAGAGAGAGAGAGAGAGAGAATATCAAATAGACAAGCAGTCTATTAGCAGTAGCAGAAGATGAGCGAGTAAAGCTTCGCCTTTTAGAGATAAAACAGCAAACACGATCGACTCATCTGACATGGCAACAAATATGTAAAACAAAGAACTAAAAGGGGGGGGAGAGAGAGAGAGAGAGAGAGAGAGAGAGACGGAAAGAGAGGACTTGAAAAACAGAAGGAGACACAGAAAGAGTGACATTTCTGAGAGAGCTGCAGGTAGTTGTGATGTGACAGGTTCTTAGAGGCTCTCAAGTGAGGTCGCGCCGGCTTCTTAAAATAGGCGACACTGCCAGTCCCGTGGAAGCCTAATTGGACCACACACACACAGCGACGGCTGTGACGCCAGTAAGGAATAATATTCCTTGGCTTAGATCATATTATGATCGGAAACAGAGAGAGCGATGAGCTGTGTCGATAAAGCTGCGCAAGGCGAATGCTATACGTCAGATCTACACACGGCCTGGGAAGCTATACTGACTCACACATACGAGCATGGGGAAATTCACTATCCACATGTAGAGGGACATGATTACACAATGCCTTGCTCAAGGGCAGCCAGCTTGTCAGTTGGTAGTGAGGAAGGAATCACTCGTTCAGTCTTCCTCCAGACCCCCTGAATGTTATTTCTCTAAATCAATGTGTCAATATATTTTTTATTTCTGTTCTGATTTGCACTACAATTGTAGCTCGCAATGGCATGCATTTGGAACTTGAGGATAGGCTATTTGGTGTAAGTAAGGGAAGAAAAGAGGAGTCTAAATATTCTTTGGAGTACCGGGTGTAATGTGCAAGGACACTTCGGTAGAGGTTTGGGTTGTACAGTTACCTTGCCAAACTCCAAAGTTGAGCCAGATATAAAAAATAGTCACTCTATAGTCATCAACTATTTTGGCAAGGTATACAACCCAAACCTCTCTTTGCACTTGCAAGCTGAACTAACTACTGTACTTTGGCCACCGAATAAAAATGTGACCTCGCCTCATGAGATTAAATTGAAAATAACGATATATATATTTTTGTCGTAGGAAGACCAAAAGCTGCAAGACCAAAAGTTGCAGAAAATATACCTGAAAAATACAATTGACCCCGTCCCGCCCACCTTCGTTCCTGCTACCTGACGCCTTGAAGAAGTCTACATGTTCCAGGAAATTAAGTGAAAAGTGAACAACTTTAGCCTTCGGCAGCAGACTTGTTCTCAAGTGGGAACGTGATATGGATGCATGTCAATGCGGGAGACGTCTCTTTGACCTCTCCCATTCAGGAGGCAACTAATAAGCCAGGCCGCATGGATCTGCAGGCTGTGGAGACTCTGGAGAGACTGTGAGGTGAGCTTTGATAAGCCCTGGCCATAACCCAGCTGTTTTATCTGCCAAGGATCACCACCCAGGTCGCTGCACGTTCAATATATATCGACATGCCTGTGGTGAGTATAGCCACCCGCTGGTACGGCCTGGCCAACCTAATCCACCCGGCTGCTGAAAATACAGAAATTATGACAAAAGGCAAAACTGTTGAAGTGTCATCTGGGCTGTCCTTCATGCCTTCTTCAGATCAATTATTTGTTAGGGTGGCGGTGGCTCAGGGGTAGAGTGGCTGGATGGTAACCGCAAGGTTCCCAGTTCGAACCCGGGCTCCCCCAGAGTTAGTGTCAAAGTGTCCTTGAGCAAGACACTGTACCCCTTGCTCCTGGTGTGCTGGTTGGTGCCTTGCATGGTTTCCGCCGCCAACGGTGTATGAATGTGTGTGAGAATGGGTGAATGTAATGCACAATCTATGTAAAGCGCCTTGGATAAAAGCGCTATATAAATGCACCATTTACCATTTTGTCTGTGTGAAGTGAAATGATAAAGGGGGGAGGGGTCGTTGGAATGATTTGCCCTTTCTGGGTGAAATGTGTTTGATTTGTTGTGTGATCAAAGAAACAAAAGGGGTAAATTAGCTTCACTAAAATTGCCCTCCATAATGTTTTCAAATCATGAATAGTGTCCGATTGGTGTGAAAGGCGGAGGAAGAAATGCCACCCTTTTCACATTGGCAACGCCATCAGGAGGCCCATTTTTGAAAACACTTTTTAATATATAATTCCTACAGTTTTTGCCCAAACATCATGCAAATCGGATTGGTACATACTGCAGTCATGTGAGCCAGACGGATCTGTCAAGAGTGTCGACTTGTGCAATAACTTTATCAACCCCAGCCTCAACAATTCTATCAATTCCACTCACCTCTATCATCTATGACTGAATTCCCAACATTGGTGGCCCACAATAACCTACCTGACCTGGCGGAGACCTGTGCTCTATAGGAGCACGTTTTCTATTTATTTTTGTTGTTTTGTTTTCGTCATTTTCACACACAGTCTTTTCCAAAGTAAACAAACAGGCTTTTGACGTTTTCCAAACAAACAGGCTTTTCCAAACTTCCAAAGCCCAACTACTTTCAGAAATCAGTTACTGTGTGCACTGTTTACGTGTGTAGAAACATATCACAGCAAAGGTTTTTTGAAACGTTACCTTTGCGGCTGCGGAGGACGGTTCGTCAAGCACTGCCAAATGATCATTGGCCTTGTATAGCTGACGCTGTACAGGTTCAAGTATGTCCACGCATCATACAGATGTCTGATATTATTTTCCATGCGACTTTCAACTCCTCCAGTCACCAATAAGACACCGTGAAAACTACAATAAGGAAACAAAGACATTTTGTTCAGGTTTTTGAGTCCATACACAAGGAAGCAGAGTCCTTAGTTAGTGAGAGTCCACACATGTGAGTCCAACTTGTCAATAAAGTCTGCAGTTCCACATTTACAGCAATATACAACACACCACAATAAAAAAGAACACATAATAAAGAATATAATAGGCCTACCTTGTGCGCCTTTGAACCATGTGCAGATGAACTATAATTGTCTGTTGTCTCTCTCTCTCTCTCTGACGTTCCCAAAACATCCAACTTCTCTCCAGGAACTCAGTTCAACCTCTGACCATTACTGACAGGTGACGTCATGTGAATGACGTGACACCCTTCCAAAGTGTGCATTTTTAGTTGTGATATAACCTTTTAACATATTTATTGCCATTTGTAATTCTATTTATTCATGAAATGAACCCAAAATATGCATGAACATACATAAGCTAAACCATACAATAGTAATATATTTATAGCTGAAAACCCTGTCTCTCGTTCTGGGACAATGTGTTAACTTGTAGCCTAGAGTCAATAATGTTAATCAAAACTTTAAAAGTCAGGTTCCATCCACAGTCAAAGCAACAGTATTAAGACAAACTCTAGTCTAGTAGTAGCCCACAGGGAGCAGAGTTAACGCTAAGCATGTTAACTTAATGGCTGGTTTGAAATGCAATATATTCGTGCGTGTTTGCTGCCATCTAGTGAATAAATAACTTACTACATCTGTTCCTCAATGAAAGATGACGCACAATCAAATGGCATAAATTGTCACAACTACAATCGCATATACGACCTCCAAATAATGGCATACAAAATATGTGTCATTTGGTGGTGTGATTGCCATTATTTTGGGGAGAGATCATTATTTTCTTAATGCTGTAGAGGTGGTAGCCTAGCCTAGGGAAGGTGAGTGGGAAGGTCCAAGAAGAGCACTTTGTTACACTGTTTAGAAAATTGCTTTAAAAATGTAGTTTCTTATATTATTAAGGGTCTAATTTCTTCCTCCACTTTGCTGTTTCTAAACACCCTCCAGATGGCTTTGATCGTTCAAAGCATCACAGAGTAAGACCAGAGACAGACAGATGCTTTTGCCTGTGTGTGTGTGTGTGTGTGTGCGCGCACTAGGTTCTAACATTTCTGAATGGAAAACCACCTGTGCACGTACCGGTATGTTGTATTATATGCAACATACTCTAAAGATTGATTTAAATAACATTCTATTCATTAACTTAAGTTCTGGATTGCAGCCTTATTAAGCAAGACAATTGGCAATATTTGTTCAACATCAGACATGAAATGAGACGGAACATGTGAGAGATCCATACACAATTGTGCTTTATTTGACCAAAACAAAAATGAAAAAACGAGATTGTATTTCTACATTTGATTGCAAAAGCAGTGTACAAACACCATCATCCCTTCTCCCTCACAGCTACAGTATACTGTATGGCACCATGCCACTCCTGACATGAAGTTAAAATATTCAACACACTGCTTTTCCTTGTGCCTCAAAAACATTACTGTAAATTACTGTAAATAATTGGCAGCGTCTGAATGAGTTTGGAAAATGAAAATGGATCCATGTCACGGATTTGACATTTTGATCCTTTTTCAAATGCAGGCTTGTGACAAGACAAACTGGTCTGGTGACACGGAGTACAATTAAGAGGGACAAAATGACAATGACGTCCATTTCAGTGCCAACAATGCCAACATGCACATTAAGGCGGTGGTTCTCAACACCCAGGAGTCCTTGGAGGGTTCGCAGAGAGATGAGGAACCAGTTAAACACTTGTCCCTGGCACAAAACCCTTTTCTACTGGGGATCTGCAGCCAAATACATATCAATTTGAGGGTCCTTCAGATGAAAATGTTTGAGAACCACTGATATTGTATAAGGAGTGCAACATCTCAAATGAACTAAGAGTTTGTTTGAGTCATAGTACACAGTCAAATCCAAAAGGGTTAATAATAACTCTGAAAATATACAAATGTACCCGTAATTTTACTGTGTTGGAGGTACCTGAATGACAACCCAAAAATAAAAACTTCTCCGTGAGAGTGAGGGAACTCATTTATCAGCATGAAGACTGCAATAAAAGGACAGAGACTTCATCGAAGTCATAAACAAAGAGGGCCAGCCTTGGGATTTGTGCATAGCAACAATCTGGACAGTTAAATTAGTAGTAGTAGTAGTAGAGGTACCACTTTATTAAATAAAAAGGTGATATACTGTATGTCATTAGTCCTAATCGTGTCAAAAATAGGTATCCACTTAAATAGCTTGAGCATACAACTCATCCCTTCAGATACGCAAATTTCAATCAATGATACTTGATTTCATGCACACTTTTACACAAAGTGAAAAATAAATCATTGGACTTTATGTTTAGGTTAATATGGAATGGGAAGTGAGGGCAAGTCATCTGATAAAAGTATCCACATTGCTATTTATATGAATTTGTTACTAGTTACTTCCACTTTTACTAAGAAGTTGTCAATGCCATTTCAGAGACCACCAATGACAAACATCACACCTGAAGCAATTGGGCCCAAAGACAACTGAAAGTAAGTTGGCTTTCTTTTAAAGTACAAGATATGCATGTTATATAGCACAACTAAAAGTCAAGGGGGTTGTATACCTTTTGGAATGACTATATGCATTCTGTTTGCTATTTCTGTATTGCTGCTTTGAAGAATTTTCTGTGCCAAAGTGTGCATCACACCGTTACGTCACATGGACTGAGTTGATTTATGGATTAACAGTTACACACAGAACTTTCTTGTGGTAAATAAAAACAAAACATGTATTAAACATTATTATTATTAATATTATATTATCTAAAGATTATATTTACACATATTCATAGCTACTATATTTGAACATAGGATAAAATAAAATGTGCAAAGAAACAGGCATGTATTGTAGAAGAACCGTAAGGCTGAAACACTCTTCCCATTAAGACAAATTAAAATCCCCTCAAAAGCAAATCATATCAAAATCAAAATAAAGTCATTCATTTAGAATGATCCTTTTGTCCTATGGGTATCACTATCAAATAATGTTAGAACTCTTTAACAAATACCAATGACAGAAGGGTTTGAAAATAAAATGGTGCCATACTACACCGAGAAAAACAACTTGATCAACTTTACCCCGTTCTCAGGGTTTGCCTCGAAATTAGAACAAAGTGCCAATTTGAGCTTTATAGGGCTAAAGCAAAGAACAATGTGTCAGTCCAGCCAGGCCGGAAAGGCTAAAGCCCACTTCATACTCGGATCGTACGACAGCGGTGAGCGACGAAAACAGCTGAACTACGAGCTCACAACGCATCATGGATACGCTGCGTTGTGAGCTTGTAGGGCTGCCGTTTACGGTGTGCGGTGCCGTCGTGCAACATAGCATAGTAGTATAGGCCAACTAGCTTTGTTCAGTCTTAAGTTTCCTTCGCCGCGAATCAAAAAATGTAGTCCCGCGTCATCTTGAGGGAGGGCATGGCCTCGGCGACGTTCTGGTCCAGACGGTGGTACTCCACATTGTTACGAGAGCACAGACTGTCCCTCCAGCGACGACTCTGGGCCAGGAGGAAGATCTGGAGCGCAGAGAAAGAGGAGAGTAGGGGTGAAAGATACGAAGAGAGATGAAAGTCAAAGGAGTTAGATGTTGCTGATTCTAGAAGAAGAGGTAATGGCTGACTTGAAGACACAACACTCATTAAGATGACATTGGTATGGGCAGTTACGCAACCGGTTTTAACCACTTTCTACCTGGCATATTAATATGAATGCATTTTATTTATTTTGTGGTAGCGGCTATTTCCACTACGAATACAGGGATGGCTTGTTGAGATTTTAACTCCCCATTAGTGTGCCTTGCCCTTGGGCATGCAAAGTTTGCAAACCACTGTCCCCGGATTACAAGATCATTTACGCTGTGTAAGTAAGTGCTGGGTTTTCACACGCTCTCTAACCTTCCTCTTGTTGTGGTAGGTGATGTAGACGATGGCCACGAGGAAGGCCAGAATGACCAGGTGAAAGAAGAAGTGCGAGTCCTCGTCCTCGGTGTTGTAGACGGTGGTGGCCTTGTAGCGCGTCACCTCCATCCTCCCAGAGTCCTGCTGGCTGAAGGCCACCAGGTCTTTGCTCTGGTCAATGCCGTCCACATTCGGGTCAAACTCGTCGTCGCCGCCGTCGTCGTTTGCGCCGCCATCGTCGTCCCGGTTGATCGGGCTCAAATTGTCGGGGTAGGCTTCTTCGTCGTCCTCGTCGTCATCATAGTCGTTGGAGCGGGGCTCCTCGATTGTGGCCTGCGGGACGTCCGGAACAACATCCTGCTCTGTGGACGGGTCTTGGACGTCGGTTACCACTTTGGAGTCGAACACGTCCACCTGGGTCGGCTCAACCGGTTCGGGAGCTTGGACAGTGGTGGGCACTTTGGGAGGAGTTGTTGTAGACACTTTGGGAGGCTCGGCGTCAGGAGACACAGGTAGACCCTGTGGCTGAACAGCTTTATCTTCTGCCCCCTCCGGTGTGTGGTCATTCGCCTCGACTGGACCGTCTTGGGCCGGTGCGTTTTGGCTGACAGACGGCTCTGGTTGTTTGTCGTCAGATTCGGCGATAATGACGGGTGCTTCTTCCTCCACCGGGTCTCCTGGAGCTCCTTGGGGTTCTGGAGTTCCTTCGGGTACTTGAGCCGGGGGCTGAACATCAGGCGACTCCGCCATGACTGTTGGCTTGTCTTCATCAAGAGCCGTCGTCTGACCCTTGATGTCGGTTGTAGTTGCAGGTTTGGGCTCCGGTGCCAATTCTGGCTTCGGCTCATCCACAGTGACTTCTAACGGAGTGTTTCCGCCAACAGCAGCACCTGGCTCCTCGGGCGTCCTTCCATCAGCTGGGTCTTTGTCTGGAATCGTCATGGCAACAGCTGGGGTGCTGTCGCCCCCATCCTGGACGCCCGCTGTTAAAAAAACAAAAAGTGAAATCAAAAGGTTAAGTCTTCACGTTTCTGTACACACAAAACACAACTCGCATGAAATATTAAAATGTTTGTGCAGAGGACCAAAATCATGTGTTCATTTAACTTCAAATATTGACCCAAACATTTAAACAATACAGTTGTTCATTTTCAATCAGAGACAGAATGGCATCCTTACTGACTTAACACTTTTAACACCTTCTTTTCCAACATTCTAAGTGAGTGAAGCTATTGAGAAATGCATGAATCCTCACTGCTCAATCAATACATCAGCCTAAGTTTTCTTCTTTTCCAAGCCATGATTAGATGGCGAGCCAGAACACAATCGATGGCCTCACGAGGGGAAAATGACTATATTGCTATGAACGTTAATAAATAGGTGTGTGGTGGTGTACTAACTACTACCAGTAAGACGCGCAAACGCGGGAAGCGAACGCAGCTCGTACATATTTGGGGTTTTTTTAAGATTTATTTTTAAGTTCTTTTTTTTTAAGTTAAGTTATTTTTAAGTTAAGTTTTTAACTTAGCCATAACCATATAAGGAGTCCCCAAAGCAGCTATACGTCCAAATATGGAGTGTGTTGCATCAATCACAAACAAATCACTCAGCTCCATATATGGGCACAAAGGGTGGACACACACACAGACATGATCTGCTAGGTCTCATAGTAAGTGCTCACTGCGTTCGCAAATATAACTGTGTGGAAGCAAATGTTAGTTGTAGATAGAAACCCTAATAATTTTGTACAGGCTGCATCCTTGGAATGTTGCACTTAACAGTACATTTAGTTCATCATAACAAAACATTTGTTATGTTACAAACGTACATTTTATTTGTACTCCTTTTCAATTCATTCATGATTCAAGGTCTCCTCTTAAAAACGGAAATAAGCTGTATTTTGTTTCAAACATGTGAACCACACTTTTTCATCCAAAAGTCAAGAGTAGGCCTAAAGTTGACAGTGAAAACAGAACATTCAACAAAGAATGGAAAGAGAACTGCATGTTCATCCTACTCCGTTTCATCATAAACTACATGACTACTTGTGACTGCACTTGTTCCCGTTCATGGATGACTCGGCACTGCTGATCTCGGACAGAAACAAACTGCAGGTTCAGGCCCTCAACTCTGAACTGGGTAGAATCTGCACCTGGCTCGCTGAACAAACCATCCCTACACCTGGGAAAAACGGAATCCATTCTCTTTGGATCAAATAGTAATCTCAGCAAGGCCGACAGCTTCTCGGTTAACCCATTCAAATCAGGACGGAAACCCCTTTTGGCGTTCTTGTTGCTACACAGTATATAGCAACATAACAGTCCTAAATGGGTTAAAGTGGGTGACAATATTATCACAGGAAAGATGAAATTACCTACCTAGGTTCCTTCCTGGAGGCAAATCTTTCCTGTGATAAAATGGCCACCAATGTAAGCAAACAACTCAACCAAAGAACAAGATTCCTTTAGGCTACAGGATCTCCTCACTGGTCAACAAAATAACCTTGAAGACCCTAACAGGAGCCCTCATACAAGGTTTCTTCGACTATGCATGCACCTCATGGTACCACAGCACCTCAAACACCCTTAAAACAAGGCTCCAGACTTCCCAAAACAAACTGGTCATACTAATACTTGGCCTTACTCCGAGAACCCACCTCACCCCTGCTCATTTTGATAGGCTGGAGATTTTGGAATGGCTTAGGGTTGAATGGGCCTGATCTACAAGATCCGCAACACCACTAAGATACCCATGTACCTGTCAAAATACTTCCTAAAGGTCAACAATCACTACACCAGAGGGAGTTCAACAAACCACGTGCAACCCAGATTCGGCTCAAAAAAGGGTTTAAATAATTTCCGCTAAAATGTGGAACGCCCTACCAATATTAGCCATTGAGAAATGTGAATCCCTAGACTCTTTCAAAACCGCTCTCAAAGAGCACCTATGGGCAGCTGCAACTTGAAACAGGCCCCTGTAAAATAAAGACATCATACAGTCAAATCTGGGCCTGCAACAAATATTGAAAATACGGTATACGTCTTCCTAATAATCAATTAGTAAGTATTAAGTATAGAGCTATACGTATGCTCTATTCTTTTTTTTATTCAAGCAAGTGTTAAATAACTATATTAAGATAAGTATTGCTATATAGAGCATTTTCTAAGGGGTCTCTCCAGCTCTTTAGTGAACAGAAAGTACATTTTCAGGGGAGAGAACCCCTCAGTGATAAATATATTTTATAAATTAATATACATTACTTAAATATATGTTCCAACAAAAAAGCTGAAAAGCTGGACAGATGAGCAAACCCTCACCCACTTTTTTAATTTACAAAACACATCACTTAAACTTCCTTGATCTACAATCACAATGAGATTGTTGTAGATCAGCTATTTTCTATAACATTTTTGAAAATATACAATATACTTTCTAGTTTCTTCCCCTCCTTCAAAAGCACCCGGGATGCCAGAGTTAATGTGGTTACCGGTAACTGCAGTGATTGTTTTAGGGAAGCGGTTCAGTGGCTTTTTTCTTTTTTTTTGCAAGACCATTTGTTGTACTTTTCAGCTCCCGGTCGTTTCCTTGCAACTTAAAACGATTCCCCACAGGCCAGCGTTGTAAAATGGAACAACTTAACGATGAAAAGACCCAATGCAACAGATGGCCGCATCCCACCCAGTGCTGAAACACACTCCATTATTGCAGTTTCTTTGTATTCGACTTCATCTTGTGCTTTTTTACCAATGCCGTTTAGCCAGGCATCCAGAACAAATGACACCATTTAATTAACAAACAAGAGTCAACATTATTTTGCGGCTAGAAGGCGTTGCTTGGTCTAAGATGGGAGGAGAAACTCATGGGATTTGAGGTCCTGAGCTAGAAGCGCCTCGAGAGAAGAAAGACACTATTCATTCATACCGATGGGCCACAGCCAGCATAAATACTCAGGATAAACAGGAGACCTTTGTGAAGGCAATGGTCACAAAATGTGAGCTGTGCGTCAATGGCATTAAATTCTGCTTGTAAAGAACCAGGTCATAGGCATTTGCTATGGCCAATACATTGTGTGTGTGTGTGTGTGTGTGTGTGTGTGTGTGTGTGAGAATCTATATCATATACTGTATATCATATCATATAAAGTATAGTGTACAGTATAACCAAATATCACATAAGACCGAGGTCATACGCATTAGATATGGCCAATACATTATATGTGCGTATAGAGCACAGCAGTGAGCGTATGTGAAATGTATGATATCGATATGTATTATGTATACAGTAGTCTATACTGGATATACATATCGATATCATACAAGTATATCATCAATGATGACATTGGGGAACGCCATATATGAGCAGGACAGATTGGTGGTTTGGTGGATTTTTCTGTGCATTTGTAAAATGTTCTGGGATTTATTTCCTTGGCCTACTAGCTGCGCTGCGTGCACAAAAATGTGATCAGTGCTGTGGTTTGTGAGATTAGTCACGGACACACAGATGGACAAAAACATAATCTCCCCTTTCATAATAGCTAGCCTAGATCGTTAATATTAATATAAGGCTACTTATATTAATAAAGTTGGCTCTAACTAACGGTACAACAGAAGAAGTACTTAGCTAGGCAACATTATCAGTAATGTTTGCTCTAATAGTGCATATGCATCACGCAGATGGTCTGGCATTTATGAGGTAATACGATCAACTCGTAGAGACTTGAAACATCATCCGACATACTTGTTGTCAAAGTTGCGTAGTTAGTTACTGTGGGCTGTATTTTGCGTGTACCAGGTCTCATTACTTAACTTAAGACCTGGAGGCGTGATCAATGCCATTTGGCTATTCTGAGTGGCCAAAGAGCATTGATATGATATGAACAAAAAGTGAAAATCTAAAGTAAAGCCTTGTTTATGAATTACATAAGACCTCAGCTATGAATAGACAAGTATAAGTCTAACACTTAAGCCCTAATCATATCACAAATAGCTAAAATAGCAGATCTACAAGCGAACAGCGATTAACAAAGTGACGTTTTGTGAGCTTGTAGATCTGCTGTTGTGTCTGCCTATGCCGAAATGACGGTCCCAAAATAGGGGTTACCGGTAGGTAGAATGCAGAAAGTGGTTAAACCCATCAGACTAGTCTGACTCAGGTGTAGTTTAGCCTATTATGGTGGCTCATGTGACAACTAAGCAACTATACCAGACCCGCCCTGTGTAACTAAAAACAACAGAAAAGAGTCTACAGTGGCTTACACACAATGAATGTATAGGGGAACATGTTCAGTCCGTTAGGGTGTCATTTCCTTCCCTAAACCTGATAGTGAGCTCGCCTTTACAGTTTAATTTTATCTTCTCCCAGTTATCTCAACTGCTGTCATTTGAGAACAATAATTGTAAGAAAAGGAAGTTACTCAAAAAGGTTCTATTGGATATTGGGGGAGATTCCAGGCAACAACAAAAAAGGTCTTTACAATAAGAGAACTTCATCATGAACTAAAAACAGATAGCGAGCGACTTATATGTCAGAAGACAGCAATACCACTTGATTTTCTGCTATTTTTCCACACATAAATAGGATGGTATGTCTCTCTGATGGGAAAAGGATAAGTAACCCAACATACGTGATCAAATGATGACTGATTGAATACTTAATTAGTCTGAAATGTAAACAGCACGTGGTAACCATGAAAGGCTAAAACGATAACACAAAAAGTCTGAGCATCCACACTGTTGACCGATAGCTGTATGTTGAACCTGACGCCCTGTAAATTCAGATTTCTTTATCAAAACTCCCTGAAAGTGATCCTAATAATATCGTCCACAGCTGTCCTTATGGTTGTGTGGTGTGTGGACTATTTTAAAACATATAATGTCACAAGACATAAAATATATACTTATTAGTTATCATTTTGTGATAGCCCTTAGTCCATCTATATATTGAGATCAGATTGGTATTGGTCCAGATATTATAAACCTACTATGCCAGCCAGTCGCCACCTACAATGAGGTCAGTGTGATGCTGTAACCATCATGGTTATGAACAGGAAAGAGGCCAACATGTCCCCACTCCCCACTGCTGCAGACATGCTCTAACGTCAATATGACTTGATTTTCTGCCATTTTTCCACACATAAAATGGATGGTACGCGTATCATTCTGGATATAACTCAAGTCAACATGTCTGATCAAATAATGCCAAATGAAGGCCTACGTCTACATACATTGTTCAGCATAAAAGATGAATTGTATTGGTATTCAGTAGTTATTACATAATGTATTCCTAGTATTTACACAACAAGCGTATGCTACGCTAGACACCTACAGTGGTTAGTGTGATGCTGTAAGTATCTATATCACTGTTAAGAAGAGGATAAAGTCCGACTCCAACTTTCAGTCAATACCAGCTGAGGCAGACATGCATGTTGCAACTTGATAAGTTACCCCAGAGGTAGGGTCTTTAGTAACAGTCGTACTGTGTAACAAAACGCAGCATCTATCTACTGTCAACAACAACAATCCAAAACTCACTACCATTTCATTTCAAGTGGGTCAATTTGGTTCCATTTGTACACCGTCAAGAGTTACACGATATACATTTCAAACCCCTGTGGGCTCCGTGGACCCCACTTTATGAGAGCCACTGCTCTACGATTTCCTCCGACACAGCAGATCCAGTCCTGAGGCCAGTGTTTATAGGTTTCAGTGGGCTGACTCACTAAAGGAGACCCTCCTCACCCTAGAGGTCTGACATAATTCCCGTTTCCTGAGGGCCACGACTCCACAGGTCAGCTTCAAAGGGTCTCTTAATGAGGGCCCAGCCCACTTCTCTAGACAGGGTAATTATTATTAGCTCAGATATATGACATGGACATCTGGGACAAGTTCTCTCTGTCTCTGTCTCTCTCTCTCTCTCTCACACACACACACACACACACACACACGCGCGCGCGCGCTTAAGACGCCCCTAGGCATCAAGTCTTGACCAAATGTATGTGGTAGAGAGAGAGAGCGTCGTCATTCAACTTCACTGTCTACCTCTACCACGAAGCATTCACTATAACAATAAATCACATCTAGCTACAGTAGTCTATTGCCTTCTATGTGTAAACTATAGTTGTTGTGTTGTCTGTCATTGTGAGGTACTGCTAGCTATAGCAATCGACTTATTCGGCCAAAAACAAATAGTTTTTTCTCAGTTGGATGTTATTTCAATCTAAATGTGACATACCTGTCCCGTTGCCCGTCGGAGCTGACACACAGCCGCTGAGGAGCAGATGGAGCACAATAAAAACAGAAAGAGCAAGGATGTTGCTCCTGCTACGTCCCATCGTTGTGCACGCCGCCATCTTGGTGTGAGAGTGACTGTAGAGGCGTGGTTACTACTGAGGAACACGCACACTGGTTCTATTATATATGAGGGGGAGAGAGAGAGAGGGACGGGGGCTAAAGGGAGAGGGAGCTAGAGAGAAACAGAGAAAGAGAGAGCGCGCGTGTGTGCGCGCGCGTGCGTGTGTGTGTGAGAGAGAGATAGAGATAGAGAGGGGAGGGGCTACTAATAAATAACAATAATAATAATAAAGTCCCATATCTGCTGGCTGCAACAGCAGAAAGATGTTTGAGCTGTTGTATTGAGGTGTGATACTATACAATGCCTTTATTAAATCATCATAACATAAAGACAAAATTGTATCTGTAAGGATAGCCTACATAAACAGAGCAGTTGCCTGGCTATCTGGATACATTGGCAAATAGTGCTGACATTTTTCTAATAATATGGCTCAAATTAGTTGGTTTTTAAGTAAGGGATAAATGTATGGCTGCGTGGTAATTGTAGATAAATCACAGACAGTGTGATTTATATGTCAACAATGACCACGCAGCTATACATTATCCCGCTTATTACATGGCTACTTAATACACAAATTAATTGACCCAAAAGTGACAACAAAATGTATTTCCTTGCATACATTGTTGTCTATTTCTCGCTTCAAATGTTTACAAAAACATTATTGAATGCATGTTGTTTAGTTAAATGACATTGTGTGTTAGTTTACATGGCTGTCACATGGGGTACAGTCTATGGGTACAGCCTGCAGGTGCTCCGAGCGTTTGATTAGACAGTGAGTGGTCTGTTATAGAGCGGATCGGTCATTATCCAGAAATAACACACCACTGAATTTGGCGATTGACCAATCGGAATCAAGCATTCAACCAAGCTGTGTAATCATTTTAAATAACAAATGTCATGATTTCTGTTTATGACCTTCATCTAGCTGACCCAGCACATGTGGTGAATCACAAATCTATGTAACGTAAGTGTATTTGAAACCCATGATACGATGACCATCAACCACTTAATCAGTATAGTCTCTCAAGACAGACTGTTGCCTCGCGTCAAATTTCGAGGAACAACAGGGGCTGCTGTTTTCCCGAATATTTGACGATGGGATTCTCAGATTGCTTAATCAGAAACTGGCGTCTGTGCACAATGAGAGATGCATGTTCTGTTCCTATCCATTCTGTTCTTGTCCCTGTTCTTGTCTCATATCTTCTGCAGGTCACATAAGGTTCCCACTGTCCAATACTGTATATTTTAGTGTGTTTTCAGAACTTGTCGTGTTGTGTGTGATGATAGCCAAAGCCTATACTGACTTTTGTCATCATGTTCTCTTGCTGTGCACGCCACTCAACTGAAACATCACCCACCAGACCACACGGTTGGTCAACCAAAATCACAGCTGGGCCTACTTGGAAGCCAGTCTGGAACTCCATGTTTTGGCAAATATTTGAGGGACATATACTGGATATTTGGGCATACCGTACGTACGGTAGCGTGGCATTAAGGGCAGTCCCCCTGTAGAGCCTATAGAGGCCCATGCTCTTCCAGATGGCTGAAACACGGGCAGAACCATGAGGGGGCTAGGCTACTGACACTAATGAAGTGAAACCAATTATTGGATAACAAGGAGTGAAGACAATGTGATTGTGGTAGTATTAGCCACAAGAAGGGCTAATGAGGAACAGGTGGCACTGTGGCAGTAATAATACAATGGAGATGTTGATCTCTGGAATGGGGGCGTGGGCTTGGGTGTGGCAGACACAAAAGGTATTATAGTAGGGTAAGCACAATTAATAACCAGTTTAATTCCATTCAGGTCAAAGAGAGTCATGGTGCTGCTATTGTGCATAATATTGGCTCATTCATGTTCGCTCTTCTCAATGGTAACATGATCTGTGTTTAACCAACAATTTCGTGGCCATATCATGCATCAATCAACGTTATTGTCACAACACAGTTACAGCCTACAGGTAAAAGTGAGGCGAAACTCTTGTTTGTGCAGGCTTTCATGTTTGCAGTTCAAAGAGTAACTAAAAATATAATTAGAAGTAAAAGAAAAATGGAAGTATAAGAGTAAAGAATGGGATATATATGGCTACAGTGATACACATACACAACATGGTTTACAGACTGGCCTCTCTCTTGAACAAATCATTATCTCTATCCTCCATACACCTGGCTAGGTAGCCTACGACTTTCCGCCCTGAATCTTTCTTTAGTATATAGGTCTACATACCTAGGTATAGGTGTGGGATGCCCTCATAATTGTTGACCATCATGCAGGCACATAACACACGTTTTCTGGTCGGGAGCTCCCAGTGTCTATGGCGGCAACTGGCCAGCCTCATTCTCCTGGCTGTAATGATGTTGCTCACCCTTGGTTTAGTCCCCCAGATGCTTGCTGGCAATGTGCTAGTTTTCACTGAGGTTTAGAACAGCTTGCAGCATTATGGTGTACTGTGTGTAGGGCAGTCTCCAGCGTCCAGCATTATGGTGCACTGTTTGTAGGGCAGGCTCCAGCGTCCAGCATTCACAGCTGTAGAGGAGAAGCGAGTCTACAGTCACTGAGGAATAGCAGAGCTCCACACACTGGCCATGGCATTCAGAGTCCTCCATGCAACGCTTTCCTCACTTTAAGTATACTTGCTGCTCTGTCGAGTCAGGAATCCAGACACCAGTGTAATCTGGAGAAATCATATCGCAGCACACAATGGAATAGCATTATTTAGGGCATATAACAAATCATTGCATCTGACATCTCGAGGCTATAAATTATCGTAGGGCATATTGCATCAGGAACAGGAACTCACAATATAAATGCAATCCTCCATTTAAAATGTGGCCAAAAATCTTCAGTAATGTAATTCAGCCAATTTGTAACATGTAAGTGAGATTTGGGGCACATTATTTAATTTTGATCAGACGTTATCGCTCACTTAGATCAGCTAACACAGGAAGGCTGTTCAAGCCTTCCCTAAAACACCCTGGCCAACATGTCCTAGACTCTTTTCCCTCCTGGCTCCCAAACTGTGGAATAAACTCCCTCCCAATTGTCTGCCTCAGTCTGAAGAACTCACCCTCTAGCTCAGTGGTTCCCAAACCTGAGACCCAAAAGAGAAATTACAAACTAGTGAAAATAGCGCATCTGCTTTTTTGAGTGCTTTTGTTTATTCATGGCAATTATCTTATTTCCAAATGGTATTCATCAAATACTATTGAAAAGTAGTGATGTTTTTGTTTACACATGACTTCTTCTCACCTTTTCGAATTTGATGCTGTATTTAACCATGCAGAATTATATAATTGTTTACTTGTTCACGTTTTGTTAGTTTTCTTTTCTCATCTCTTGTCCACAAATGTTAAGAATGTTATTTAGATAACATGTTGTTTACAGACAGATGCTAGGGCACAACTGTACATTGTTCTCTTTGCACTGTACTTATTATGCAACTGTTTAGTCTCTACGTTGTTGTTTTTGTTGTTTGTTGACTAGGGTAGGGTTCATCCTACTCTGATCTCGCACTTATACGTCACTCCGTATAAGAGTCTATGCTATGCCTAAATTGTAATCAGAGACGCGCACATCATGGGACACAAACCCCACAGAGAAATTCAGCCTGGAGTTTTGCAAAGATATGCTGACGGTTGTAGATCTGCCATAATATTTCCGGCAAGCAACACCATCGTACGACGAAGTATAAATCACTATCAGACTTCAGTGTCCAGATTGAGACACATCCTTTAGAAATCTGATTTTAGTCACAATTCAAACCACCTAAGCATGCGATTCAAATCTGATTGGCAAAAATTAAATCAGTTTCCATGTCTTAATTTAATTTATTTTTGTGTTCCTATTTCTACTAATAGCGAAATAAATATGGTTGGTATGAGTCTCTGATTTCTGCTATACACATATGTATATTTATATATACATAGATATTTATTTTGAGTTCATCTATCTAAGTGTTATATGGTCTTGCGCAGCCAGGTGGCATTACTATCATTTTGCTACACTACACAGGTCCATACTAACCCTCGAAGGTATGAAACCCTGATTTTCCTTCAGAGGTTTCTGTTTTCCTCTGTTACTTTTATCTCTTCTGTCGAATACTGCTGATTGATTTTGTAATCTTTTTCCTGTATACAATCGGGGTAGGCAAAAATAAGCTTCTATAGCTTCAGCCTACACCCTTTTGGTCCGTTATTTTCTTCTGAATGATGTATTGTGCTGAATAGGACCAAATAAACTATCATCATATTTCAATCAGAAAGATTCCAATCTGTATAGGCAAAAAGTCATATTTGGGCTGCCAGTCTGAATATAGCCTTACCAGCAGAGAGCATTCACCAGAAACTGTCTCTGCTGGGGACTTAACCATGTGAAAGAAACACACCACAACCAAACAAACAAATAGAGCATTAGCAAAATAACATGGCGCATAAATCAATTGGAAAGAATGCGACTGATCAATAGAGAACATACCTTAACACAGCACTTTGTTAACATAAAAAAACAGAGACAAGTCTGTAACGCATAGTCTCATTGCTTGCGCGAGCAGAGCGTGCAAGTACTGCGATCGGCTGGGTATGTATGTATGTATGTCGGGATGTGTATGTCGGTGTCCTCTCTTGTTTAAGACCGTAGCCCAATCAGGGACCAGCATCTCTGGCAACGTCATTATTAACAGGCAATGAGGGACCAGTATTCCTGGTGATGCCAGTGCTGAATGTCATTGGCATCGCCAGTAATGATTTGGTCACCATCAACAGCCAATAAGGGACCACCTTTCGTTTCAAGGTTGGTATACTACATCTTAGATTAACAGTGTTTGATTTACCACAATATATCATAATATATCAGGGTTTTTTTGGAAGCGGTGATGCCAGTGGTGAGCGCACCTCATGGCGTGCTCATCCTGTGCACAAGTAGGCCATACATGGCCTACTTGTGTGCAAGTTGGCACCTTGACAGAGTGCATTTCTAGTTTAATATCAACTTACATTAAACTACAGTATATTGTAGAGGAGGATTTGTTCTCAAAATATAGACATAAACATGTGTTTATAGCTGCACACTAAACAGCAAGCAACATACAACTAAAGACAATACATAGATGCAATAACAATACATCCTAGCACACAACATTGTCAGTTTGTTCAATGTTGCGATCCTGCTAAATCAAGCTGTCCTCCATTTTATGTCCCTCAATCTCCATCCAGATGGCAGTAATGTGGAGTGATTGATGGGGTGATCACTAGTGACATTGGCTGAGCGTGTCATCATCATGTCTGAGAGTTTGGGTGTGGGAGGACCAATGATTTTAGAAGCACATTGAGTCAGAGCACCACAGGAATGACTAACCCAGAGAGGAGAGAATTATGTCAACAGTGTAAATCAGGACAAATTGAACAGCACTTTCCTGCTCCGGATACAACGCGTGATGAGTTGATTCAGTTTAGGAGAGGTGCCAGGACTTTTAACACTAGTGACACAGTATGCAACAAGAGACATATAACACTAACATTATTATTATTGTTGTGTACTATACAGCAAGCCATCCATGCAGCCAGCCATGTACCTGTAGGCCTAAGTCTGTCAAGATATCCTGAGTTGGATCATGGAAGTAGCCAGTGGTGAGCTGGCGGTAGGGCTGTCCAGGGCGCCGCCCCGGTAGTTCAGACACCGCACGCACCGTCGCACGCCCCCCACATGCAATTCAAATGAGCTTTGTGCACACGCGCAACGTCATTAAAATACAACAGCCCTACTAGTTAAAAAGATCCACAGCACACCACTGGAGGTATAGCAGCTCCAGCAGAGATTCCCAGACTTCCCTTTCCTTGGACACATTTGCTGCACAATAATTTGGGGTAGTACGGACAGCTGCAATAACGCTGGGTGACCTAAAGTGGCATTGTTGCGTGCCGCCAAAAAGGGCTGCACTCTGCACTGAGCTGGCTCAGTGTGAATGCCCTAGTGCTGAGTGACTAAGCACTATAACCATAGACAAATCCACAGAGAGGTGCCCTGCGTGTTACATACTAATTCCTATAGGGTTGTGCTTATATAACCATGCCCCCGGGCAAGTTAAGTTTACTGTGGTTAAGGTTAGGGTTAGGGTTAGGTATAGTTTTACTGAGGTTAGGTTTAGGCTGTCAATCACAGCGACTGACCAATCACAGCTCATCAACTGCAGCATTTACACTACTTACTTAATGCACAACGGAATTCGGGCGGGCGCTCATATTTGACATTCGGTTTCTCTCCAAAGTTGAAATTTGTCACAACTGTTGGAGCAGCCATAAACTACACAGGGAAGTCCCGATGTTCTGGGCATCTTTATAAAGTTAGTGTTAGTAAAGAAGCAAGTAAAAGAGTAACTTGAACAGACCAACAGCTGTCACTTTCCCATTCACTCTAGCTGTAGCTGCTGTGTTTCTCACCGCAGCTACAGGAAATAACACGGCTTTGTGGATTTGTCTATAGAGCTTCGCAGTCCCACCCCCTCGAGAGACCCGGACCGTGGACAAAACCAACTTGAGTTGTGACAAATCAAGAAGAAAACACTTTTTGTTTAGTTTTTCTTCTTACAAATTATTTGATCGGCCTAAAACATTGTGTTTGTCGTCATGATTTGTCACAACTCGAGTTGGAGTCTTTAAATAAATACTTTTTGAAAAGTGTATGAGGAAAATCAACGGGGAATTATTCTCCGTCGTCATGAAAGGGCTCTATAACTGCAGCAGTCAGCCAACAGTGTTGTTGAGCAGCTTGCACCACTCAGTTCACACGGGTGTGATTTTTCTAGCTATATTGTATTCTTTCTCTCTTTTTGAGGCATTAAAAAGTCCTTAATTTTGTCACTTCACCGTTACGTATTTGGGGACCCCCTCAAAATCATATAACTATCATGGCCTCAAGCAGAAGGCCAGCTTCACATAACTTGTTTTCGTCCATGTTAGTAAAGGGTAGTCTAATAAGTAATATTGTATGGTTGAAACTTTTGGGGGGTAAAAAGCAAAAGCACTATAGTCTGATAGTAATCATTGCTGTAGAGTGATTGTTCAGTAACAGAGGTCCTTCAGATGGGTTATCAATTTCATTCAATCAGGAGAATCAGCTTAAATGTTATTGTGTTCCATTTCCAATTTTGTCTGCTAATTACATGTCATCACTTCCTGATTATCCTAGAGCCGGTGTGAGTTATCTATTCTGATTGGATAAAATGTCTAAATGTGTAGCCTACAGTATAGCATAGAGATATTTAAAACTTATTTTAACAAAACAATATCACGTACTGGATTGGTACAACCCCCCCGTGTTTCCACTGCTGTTGTACCCATACTGTCTCACCTAAATGTCTCAATAGAAGAACAGGGAGACAATACAACCACCCCAATTGTATAAGTTAACATACTGAGTCTATCATACAGATTGGACAAAATTACATTTTATTCATATAAAAAAAAGTTACATAGTGCCACTTTAGGTAAAAGTAGCAATAGGACAATACAAAATTACTATACTATAATAAGCAAAAGATCTGTATTCAAAATTTTACTTTTAACGTATTGTTAAAGGCTTGAGTTGAAATGACACAAAGAATAGCTCTTCCATACACACACACACACACACACACACACACACACACGTGTTGTCTTTGTTCAAAACATTTTCATGTAAAACTGAGGACTAGATCTAGAGAGATGATCAGAGGAGCAGAGTTTTTATCACTCTCATTAGGATTTAGGAGTCGGACATGGACTGAAGTATGGATAGATTGTCTCCACATCATAAAATGAGTACAGAGTACAGACCCACCTCTTAATCAGCAAAAGCCTTTCCATTCCTCAACAGTATAAGGTCAGGGCTCAGTGCCAGTTCCCCTTCCCTGTTAATGGGCTCTTAGTAAATCCTCCCTGAGGATTGAGTGATTGAATACTTTAAATTATTAGTGATGAATGTAAATTATTAGTTATGAATGTAAACAGTACAGAGTACAGTCACACTTAGTGAAAAAGTATACCACATAAGAAAAAAAACATCATTGTTTCCATTCAGGTCCTGAGTATTCAATTAAAAATCATCATGACATGAAAAATAACAAAATTCAAATCACAAAACATACGTGTAGGTTGGGGAAAAAGGAGGGAGAACCAGAGGTGGGGGGTAGTCACTTGACTATGGGAGGAGCGATCATTTCCTTTCCCTTTGGCCTCTGAAAGGTGGATTTTTAAAGGACGCCGCCAGAGATTTGGTCAGTGTGTCAGGGCCTTTTTAGACCAGGAGTTTGGCTTACTTGGGATGGGAGGCTTGTCTGGGCCACGTGCCATCCTCATTCTTCCGTTCAATCACAATCACCTGTCCTTGGAACAGACCAGCATCCTGGACAGTGCTGTCTGGTTTGTTCAGCTGCTCGTATGTGTTGCTCATGTATTTGTTCCACAGCCGCGTCTCCTTCTCTGATGGAATTTCAAAAAGCGACCTCATCTCCTTCTCTACGGTATCTATAGTGTCTGTTCTACTGAATTGACGTGTTACCACGTTGTCCATCTCACACAAGTTCAGTTCCAACAAATAGACCTCCACTTTACAGTGCTTGACAAACATGCCATGTTCAAACACCTTCCTGACAATGGCTTTTTGGCCCTCAAGACAACCATACCAGCTGACCAGCTTGTTCCATCCTTCAGTGGGAACTAGGACATAGTCCAGCTCATCTATGAGGTACTTTTTCAGGACTTGGGTCTCATGGTCTGAGAACAGTCCAGAGTTATCAATAGGTCCGGGATAGAGGCTAGGCTCTCCGACATTGTACATGTCCCAACTGTTAAATCCCACATATTTCATCCACTGTTTGCACCACTGACTATCTATCAAGTACCATTCATCGCCTTTTCGCAGAGTTGTTTTAAGAAGTGACCCTACAGTCTGTTTCTGTTTTTCAGTTGGAGGTCTCGGTATCTGAGTGGCCACCGGCTCCAAATGTGAGTTGGCCGCACTACCCGACTCAGAGAATCTCTCTTTGTTTCCTGGAAGAGTCTTCTGTATGCCTCCATCATTCACTTGTTTTCCACCATCAGACAGGATGAGGAAGGAATTTGCTGCATCAGGGTCCAGAGTTACATCCACTGCATATTGCTGGATCCTCCTCAGCTCACGCAGCTTCTTCTTCATCTCTTGACTGAGTGTCTTCTCCAGCTGAGCCACAGCTGTCTTCACAGTCCCCACATAAGAAGACTGATGGACATTGATGTTTGTCCAGTCCTTGGTGGGTGGAGGGATGTTGGTGGATGTGATATTCTGGAGGAGGTGGAGGGGGTCTTCAGTGTGTGAGAGCTGCTTCAGCTCACAGCTTCTCTTCTTTAACTCAGTGATTTCCTGTTCCAGCTCTTTGATGAAGCCATCAGCCTGTTTCTCTGTTGTTTTCTGCCTCTCTTCAATATCATCAATGACTTTAGTCTGGCTTCGCTCAACACAGCTGATCAGAGCCGTGAAGATCTGCACACTGTCTGCTATCACTTTGTCTGCATCTTTCTTGCTGAGCTGTACTGAGTGTTTGACCTCCTGAATCTTCAGTTGTCTCACCTGGATCATCTGCTGAACTTCAGCCTCTGTCTTTCCCAGCTCAGCCTTCTTCCCTTCATATGCCTCTTTCAGAGATATGATTTGATGTAACTTGTGGTCTGACTCTGTGCAGAACTGACAAACACACATGTGGTCAGTCTTACAGAAAAGCTCCAGAGGTCTGTCATGTTTCTTACACAGAATGTCTTCCAGGTTCTTTACAGGGTCAATTAGTTTGTGTCGTTTGAACCGTGTGACTCTGTGGTGAGGCTCTAGGTGAGTGTCACAGTAGGATGCCAGACACACCATGCAGGACTTCAGGGCTTTGAACTTGGTCTCAGTACAGACGTCACAGGAGACTTCATCTGATTCAGCAGGTTCTTGGTTTGCGTTGGAATTGTTTGTCAGCTTCTGTGCCTTCCTGAACTGATCAGCCATCTCAGAGAGGACTTTATTAACAGAGAACTTTGGTCTTTTGTCGAAGGTTTCGTTGCATAGTGGACACTGACACACATCACTGGTGTCCCAGTAATGTGTGATACAGGTGTTGCAGTAGTTGTGTCCACATGGAGTGGTGATTGGATCAGTGAACACCTCCAGGCAGATGGAACACAGGAACTGCTCTTCAGACAGGAGACTGCTGGCACACGCCATTTCTATACACAGAAAATAAACATGGGGTAAAATATGTAATTGAATGCTACTACTCACTCAGTACTCACAGCTTAATAGTTCTCTGATCATCATATTAGAAAAGAGCTCAATAATGTTGCCACATACTGTATGGGAAGCCATTTTACCAACTGAATGATTATACTACAAGATTTCCAGGAAACCGGAACTAAGGGAAGATCGTGTCTCGATACAGTTTAGAGTTTAATATGCTTTTGTTCTCTGTTACAGAATAATACATCCTGATCTCATGTACTCACCTGTCTTTACGTTCTCAATATTTCAGCAAAAGTCCTGTTGAACTGAAGGTTTTTTTTTTTTAAGAAAGAGCGTGTCTGCTTGACTTTCTCTTTACTGTAGATTGCGTCACTGCATGCCTGAGAGGGTGCTCTGTTGCTGCTGCTAAGTTAACCCTTCACAGCCTCCACTCGTCTCTGTACTCCATCTGTTATGGCCAAACACAAACACTTTAATGATATAACATGACTATGAAAAATATCATGGTATGTGCGCGCACACACACACACACACACACAGTACTGAGTGAGGGTAGAATGTGCCATAGGCACTTTAATTAGTCCTCAAAAAGTCAAAGAAATCCCCACGGTACTCAAAAATACTACAAGAAATTCTCAAAAATACTCAAAAAAGATACTCAAAAATACTCAAAAAAGTTACTCAAACATTTTCCACTTAGTTGGAATACTCAAAGTATTGTCAATGTCAAGGCAGCGTCATTTGATGCAAACAATTGCTTTTATTCACCTTAATTGGCCAGGTTGGCTACAGGTCCTCTCAGCTCCAGGTACAGCCCTACAATGACTCCTGGGCAGTGGCAGGTTTCCTGCTTATAAAGGCCAGGCCCCTCCCACTAGACCCAACCATCCCTGCTTGAAACGTACAAGTTACAATCCAGTTTAGCCCATGTCCAAAGACAATATATATAATTCCCATAATGTTATAAACACCTTGCAGTCTATTGACCATATTACTCAAACGAGTGTTCATATAATAACTCTTCTCTTTAAACAAAACCCACAGATGGTATGGTCCACTCATGGACCAATCATGATCTCCCACTCCATATAAGGCCGCCTGAGCCACTCCTCTGGTGCTTTGCCTCTGCCCAGAAGTCAGGGAATATACTGTGGTAAAACAAGAAACAAAAGTCATAACCTTGATACATACAATGGTAAATAAAGAAAAAATAACAATACATTTGGAAAACAGCACAGGAACAATGTTAATACCAATCTTAGTGTGTGCACTCACCAAACTAATTAACAAGGCCCCTGGCCCTGGCTATTGTGTCATGGTGTATTGTAGTGGAGTGTTATGAGTGTGATGTGCTGTTAGTGGCAGGGTGAACCCCCCCACCACACACACACACACACACACACACACACACACACACACACACACACACACACACACACACACATCATTGCTGTAGTGTAGAGTGATGGTGAGAGGTCTCTCCGTGAATTTGAAATGCATTTTCAGATGCGTTTTCATCAATTTCATCCAATCAGGAGAGAGTACCAATTTTATCAGCTAAAATGTTATAGTGTTCCATTTCCAATTTTGTCTTCTAATGTGTTTGTGTCATCACTTCCTGATTATCCTAGATCCATTGAGTTCTCTATTGACTGATTGGATAAAATGTGTATGCCGACCTGAAAAGGCATTTTATGTTGATTGCTAGAGCTGGAGAGACAGAGAGACTCCTGTTACTAAACAAACACTTGATTACTATCAATATATAGAGCTATTTAATCAAGCTAATTCAACAACAATATATCACATACTGGACTTAACCCTAACTGGACTTTAACCCTCGCCTCACATTTGTATAAGTATACCCCAATTGTATACGTTATAACACAGGTCTGTCATGACAGGTCTGTCATGTTTCTTACATAGAATGTCTTCCAGGTTCTTTACAGGGTCAATTAGTTTGTGTCGTTTGAACCGTGTGACTCTGTGGTGAGGCTCTAGGTGAGTGTCACAGTAGGATGCCAGACACACCAGGCAGGACTTCAGGGCTTTGAGCTTTGTCTCAGTACAGATGTCACAGGAGACTTCATCTGGTTCAGCAGGTTCTTGGTTTGCGTTGGAATTGTTTGTCAGCTTCTGTGTCTTCCTGAACTGCTCAGCCATCTCAGAGAGGACTTTATTAACAGAGAACTTTGGTCTTTTGTCGAAGGTTTCGTTGCATAGTGGACACTGACACACATCACTGGTGTCCCAGTAATGTGTGATACAGGTGTTGCAGTAGTTGTGTCCATATGGAGTGGTGATTGGATCAGTGAACACCTCCACTCCAGGCAGATGGAACACAGGAACTGCTCTTCAGACAGGAGACTGCTGGCACACGCCATTTCTATACACAGAAAATAAACATGGGGGAAATATGTAATTATTGAATGCTACTACTGATGAATCTGATCCTGATCATCATATTGTGTCACTGAGAGGGGGTGTTGTACCTATAGTAAAAGGGGAGATCTCAGTAAGAACGATGAGTGTTTCCTCTGTGTCAGCAGTATGAGAATGTTTACTGTCAATTTAGTTTCGAAATATTTACATAATCACAACGTTTCATTTCAATATTAACTTTTCTCTTTGCAGGTTTTCAACATTTCTTTTCACAGGTAAATACTCTGGTATACACAGATAATCCAGGTAAGTATGTCATACAAGTTATACATTCAATCAGGTTAGTATTCATTATCAGGTATGTAATCCCATTTATATTTTATTTTCCAAGGTCAAACCCAACAGGTAAATATGGATTTAAGTATAGGCCTACACATTAATGACCTTGAACTTAAATCAAGTTAAAGTGCAACAAAAACACTGTAAACACAAAATTGTTTTATCTTAACTCTCTTAATATACAAAACCACTAGTGTAAAGTTGTAAACACAAAATCGTTTTATCTTTACTCTGTTAATACCGTTTGGTTTTAGTTCTCTTGGAGAATAAACATAAATGCACGTGAGTTACCCACACACACAATAGCAACGTATAGCCCCTTTCGGGACCCTTGGTTACCATTTCTGTATTTTGGATGTCCAAAAAGGTAACCGAGGGTCCAGAGCACTGAATCAAAGCATAATCCAAGCTATCAAAATAATACTTCAATATTCGGTCACAAAGTATAAGCAAAAAAACATGATTACGCATTCAATCATTCATGATCAGAAATACCCATTTAAATACCTGTAAAAGGGGAGATCTCAGAACGCTGGACACAGCGTTTACTCTCTGTCAGCAGTATGAGAATGAAACACTACAAGCCTGCGTCTATCTGGATCACTGTTATCGTACAGTATATGCCTTTATCACAGGTCGGGTGCTGTTGCTGCTGTTAACCCATCATAGCCTCCACTCTTGTCTGTACGTCGTCTGCTTCTTAATCTGTTGTGGTTTAGTGTAGTGAAACACAAATACTTTAATGATAATATAACATGGATATGAACAATGTTTGTTAAAACAATGTCATGGTATTTGCATGCATGCATGCATGCACGCACGCACGCACGCATGCACGCACACACACAGGCATGCACACACACACACACACACACACACACACTCCTGCACACACACACACACACACACACACACACACACACACACACACACACACACACTCCTGCACAGCCACACCATATAAATATGTTTATAGCCAAGAAATATGGCAATAAACATAATAAAATTATAATTTATAATAAAATAAAAAACATGATAATCTGTGACGTACGAGCTGAGTCATAACACATTAGAACAGGGAGGAGAGAGAAAGAGAGGGAGATGGTGGGAGGGAGAGAGAGAGATTGAGTGTGTGCAACGTGCGTGCATATATGTTTATTGCCAAGAAATATGGCAATAACATAATACATTTATAATTTATAATAAAATAAAAAACATGATAATCTGAGACGTACGAGCTGAGTCATAACACATTAGAACAGGGAGGAGAGAGAAAGAGAGGGAGATGGTGGGAGGGAGAGAGAGAGAGAGAGAGAGAGAGAGAGAGATTGAGTGCCGTGCATGCGTGCGTTTGGTCCAAAGTTCACATTTTCGTGCATTTTTATCAAAGATCATGGGAGGTGGGGAGGAGATATTTTTTCATATAATAAAAAATAAAAATAAAAAAATGGTGGGAGATGTAAAGGTCAGAGCCAGAGGTCAGAGAGTCGGCACAGGAAAGTTGTTCGTCATGAGGAGACGCATAATTATGCATAATTATTGTGTGCGCACTTCACTTCACTTCACTCAGTGCATTTTGGTGGAGAGATTATCTCAGCAGCGTTATAATTGTTATCGTGTGATCCGGTACCAACCATAACTAAGTCTAAATACATATTTTCTGCCAGAACTTTTAGTTAAAACAGCTGACCCAAAGTCAATTCATTATGCAAGAGTAGCCTATCCGACACAGGGAGCAGTGAAAATCCTCCATGAAAATGCATTGTGTTTTCTGTGGCTGTATACAGTAGGCCGATCTACGTATGTAATAAATGGAACCAAGCTGCCACTCTACTACTACTACTGGCGGACGGTAAGACAGAAATGTAGCATGTTTATTCTGCTGCTTTTGGGATTAAACCAGAGCAAATTTCATTTAGGCTACTTTCATTAGGCTATCAGACGCTGACAAGATCATCAGTCAGATGAGGGGATGTGCGCAGTTTTAGGATCCCATCTCAGGAGACCGGAGTTTAGAATAGTTTAGAATATGTAATATGAAAACAAACTAAAGCAATTTGCCCTTTGCTAAACTCCACCCCAAAAGCGATAGTCCAATGCCAATCCAAATAGTTATAGCAACCGTTGCTAAGCTGGGCAAGCTTTCGTCACCTCAGACTGTCAATGTTAATTTGCATGGCTGTGTTGTTGCACACATACACAGCTTAACGTCGGGAAAGTTACACGACTGACAACTCAGGTGATGTTAATAATACTACTAATCACTGTAGTATTACCGTGCATTACATTACATTAAAACTCCTATCGGACGGTCGTTAAAGTTGATTGAGTTGGATATACTGTTTCTCCCTCATTTCCTCGTATTTATTGAAATAATTTTCCCAATGCATAGCCTACTGCAGGCCTTGTTGACTAGATTTAGAAGACATTTTGAAGCTCGCGCTACTGAATTATTTGGAGAAATCCCTGTCATTTAACATACATCTCAATGGGTAATGAGGAAAGCTAAACAGTATGTTTTAACAGCGGGCAACAGCCAGACGAAATTTCAGAAAAAAAATATTGATCTTTTTGGGCGATAACGGGTGATTGGGCGATGGGTTGCCCTCTGTCTGCACCTTTAATCCATGTTATGTTTTTGAGGTGATGTAGGCTGATCAGACAAAATCAGACACTCATTTTCCCGCCTTATCCGGCCATTCCACGCTATGTGGATCTGGTTGTACATTGTTTCCCTTGTACCAGAATATGCTAGCCTATATATTTTGAAGGCGGCCTAGGCTTTTATGCTTAATATCGCGTTTGGTTTTGATGCTGCTGCATGAATTCACAAGAATACTGGAGCTTCCAGGAGTTGTGTGTATGACAGTGGGAAGAGAATGCAGGAACAGCAGTCCTAGTGAGTGGGCAAAGTGGGGATGAAGTAAAGGGGCTGTTGTTCTTGAACCAATCAGAATCCAAAAAGAGAATGTGTGTGGGGGGAGAGAGAGAGAGAGAGAGTTTGTAGCTCAAAAGAACAGATTAACAGGCAGTCAGTCAGTCATAGTTAGTTTTCAAATGAGTTATTTTGGTAATTTTTACATTTTAGAGGTCATGCTTAAATATTAGAGGACAGGATCAGAAGCGAGGGTCAGAGCTCAACACATGTGGTTTGTTTCTGCTGGTGGATTATCAACTGACCTCAGCCAATCAGAGCTGAAGACACGACGGATGGATTTGACTACCAACAGCTTCTTAAAGGAGTTACTACTAATATGACAGTACTGCGATGCGAAGTGAGCGTGCGGATTAGTCAACAGTAACACCAACTTGGGTGACTTGCTGCCCTCCACACCCTCCGAGACCAGTGGCATACGATAATTATTCCCTGCATGACGTGCGCGCATGTAGGCTATTCGCTGCCGCGTGGTCAATGGATGAAATGCTTAGCGGACGGTGTATTACGCTTCCTTTCAACAACGTCTGCACGGCATACTACATATAATATAGAGCATGGCGGTAGAACACGCCACTGCCTGACAACGGCTTTAATCGAGAAAACCAAAAGATTCCTGTGCACTAATTCAATAGTAACTTAATAACATTTTCTGGGCAACCCACTACTGTGGGCAGAAACCTGTGTCCTGTGATCATCTTATTGGTCAGTCAGTCATATTGGACGCTGGATATGATTGGTCGGTTATGTTGGACAGTGGATCTGATTGGTCGTCATATTGGACAGTGGATCTGATCGGTCGGTTATATTTGACAGTGGATCTTATTGGTCGTTCTCTGCGGTTGACAACATGAAGAAGATTGTTGCCGTTTTTGAGAAAAGAAGAAAATCCAGACCTCTGTCTTCACCCCCTCTCTCCGTTCCTCCCCTATCGTCACCTCCTCTCTCAGTTCCTAGCCCCTCTTCCCTTCCCCTGTCTCCTCCACCTCCTAACGCCCGGCCCCCACATACACCTCCCCTCCCTCTCCGCCACTTGCATCTCGCCACCGTGATGGCAAGGGGAGGGAGGGAGAGACAGCAGGAGCTACGGGGTCATGGAAAGGTCAGAGGTCAGGCCGCTGGGGTCAGGATGTCATGGCCCAGTGCCACGGACAGGAAGTCCACCACAGCCTTGCTAACGCCCCTCAAACAACTTCAGCCAATCAGTGACGCCCATCCTCAACCCAACATTAATAACAAGACACCTCGGCCTAAAATTAATAACATGACACCCCAACATAGCATTAATAACATTATACCTCAACCCAACCTTAAATCTCAACCTAACATTAACATTACACCTCAACCTAACATTAAACCTCAACTGAACATTAATAACATCATGAAACCTCAACCCAACATGAATAACATGAAACCTCAAACCAACTTGAATAACATGATGGCTCAACCTAACATGACAGTAATGACACCCCAACAAAAATGTACTGAAGAATTTAAAACCCAGGCCCCGCCACCCGCTTTAACTACTGGCCTCAAACTCCACCCTCCTCCATCAGCCCTGCCTTTGTTATCTCAGTCTCTGATTGGTGGATTACCCATCAAGCCTCACCCTCATATGCCGCATGTCAAAGTCCCTCCCACTGGGCGGGGCTCTGAGACAACCCTCCTATCACTGCTGATCGTCTGTCAGAGGTAATGAGGACAAGGGCTGAGCATATTCAAACTTCATTACATTGAGTAACACTCTGTTATCCTGACTCTGTGTATGTGTGTGTGTGTGTGTGTGTGTGTATGTGTGTGTGTGTGTGTGTGTGTGTGTGTGTGTGTGTGTGTGTGTGTGTGTGTGTGTGTGTCCGTGCGCGCGCACACGTGCTCGTGTGTGTGTGTTTTTACAGTAGTCCCGGCAACAGCATGGTTGCCATTGACAAAAGGATTGAACATGCAATGGTAAGACTTTGTGCTGTTACTGTACATCATACTATGATTTTGTTTAATGTGTCTCTCACACACACACACACACACACACACACACACACACACGGTTATAAATGCAGGTCTGCATGGGATAGCAAAAGTGTTATTATCCAACATTGGGCAGAGGCTTAAACCCACAATCCGGCCGATATGCCCAGATATCCGTTTGACCAGTGATGCACCAAGAGGCATCTAGACTAGAGAACCACAAAGCCCTGATGTCATCAATATGACGTCATGGTACTGACATCATTGAGCTGGCCTGGACTCTATATTTGGTCATGTGCATAATAATTACTTTTACTTTAGTATATTTTGATACCAATACTGTCTACTTTTACTCAATTCAAAATGTTGTATTTCTCCAATGCATTATTGATAGAAAAATGGTGAGTACTTTTCCCACCACTAGGATAATAGGAACATATTGATCGACATAGTGACGAAAGTATAAGTAACATATTGACAGAGTACTGATAGATATACTCACATACTCATATTAAATGTATTCTGACAGGACCTGGTGAAGACACACCTCATGGTGGCAGTGAGAGAAGAGGTGGATCTGCTCAGAGACCAGGTTAGAGCACTTCAGGACAGAAACGCTCAACTGGAGAGAGAGAATTACATCCTGCAAGCTCTGAAGACACTTACACACCGATAAGACCACGCAGGACCCATAGCTGACTGTGTGTTTTGGCAGTATTAGTCTTGATTGAACAATTGCATAAGGCTCACCAAAGCGCTTTTAAAAATGTTCTCACCTGAAAAGCAGTGAAAACACAGGGCCCCCGTCCCGTCCCAGGTCTGACCCCTAAAGCGTTGTCTCCTCTTGCTGGGCCTGCCCCATCCAAATGCCCAGAGGTTTCACCTCTGCCTGCATCCATATAAAAACAGAAGGTCACATATCAACCATGCAAGTGTCAGGGCCACTTGCGACACAGATGGCCTGGAGAACCCGTACCCTTCTGATCGATTACTAGAACCACAAACACACACACACAGTGACACGCATGCCCACACACACCCCCCCCACACAATGTTTAATTGCACCAGTTTTAATTGATGTGTCTGGTGTTGATAAATGACGTGATTTAATGGCTTTCAAACCATTTGTTTATTTCAATCATTTTAAATGTATTTCATGTTGTTTAATTGTGTTTTCTCCAAACTTGGTAATTTCGGTACCAATAAAGGTTCCAATAAAGGTTAATTGATTGACAATGATATAATCATGCATTGACCTAGTGGTCAACAGGTCAGCCACTTAAACCCCAGCATCCGTATTGTGGGGAAGGTTTTCACAGGAAACCGATCGACAAGCTCACAATGCTGTGGGGCGTTGTGAGCTTGTTGATCAGTTATTTTCTGCAAACGCTTTCCACACAATAACAGACAATACACTAGTAGAGAGCCCAGAGGCACTCCGGTCAACCATATAGGGTTTATGTAGTTAACTGGTCAGTTAACAGGGAAACCCTGAAGTGTTTTAAATGTTCATTATTTCTGCTGGGGTCTGGGGACCCCTGCATGTCTCCGGACCACACTTTGAGAATGAGTGTGCGGAGAAGTCGGTCATGTTGACCTATCAAACCTCTTCTATTCAATTATGCAATGCCACTAGTAGGTACTGTACATCAGCGGTTTAAAAATGGACAAAGCTACCAATGTGAAGACTATATTTCTTGTCTTTTATTGACCCTATAAACATTTTTGCATTTGATTACCCCAGTACAGGTGGCACTGGTCTAATGTACTATCGTAGTTATCCACAAAGAACAGCACAGCCACAAATAAAATGTTTTCAGATGTTCTTTATTTTAACTCAGGGAGTGACAATATTGCCAAGTACACCAAGTTTCAATCCAATGACCAAAACCGGAAGACTTCCATTTTCTGTCAAATGTATCACGTTTTCTCCTTCATAGCATAATTTATTCAGTAACTTTGAACTTTTCTAGACCAAGAACAATTGACACGGTCAAGAGATTCAAGAGGGTTATCTCTCACTCATACATACTCATGATAGGTCTTCTCAGGTGGGTCAAACTATACCAGACCTACCATCAGTAAAATAATATTTGTTTCAGCTATATGTAACAAAATAAGTGATTTAACACCAAATGCACAGACAAAAAGACAAATGTGACCAAAAACACAGAATGTACACAGTAGTGGAGTTTAGTGTGCCTCTCGTCTTAGCAGTACAAACATCTGCTTACATCAAGGACACCTAAACCATTCCCATTCACATAATATCTTAAGACAAACACATCCCTAACACAGAAAAGCTAGAACAGAATGAAGTAACTCTGGAGTGAAGAAGACAGCGGGGCTGGCCACAGGATGCTGGAATGGAGGTGGAATGACGGGAGCCACACACTGGCGCCACACGGTGGTGAACTACTTAACTGCATGCTTACTGCATCAAGCCGATTGTGGCTTCCCAATCTGACCCATCTCTTTAAGATTTCCCTCCCTTTATTTATTTATATCGGAAAGCAGAGAGGGACATACATTATTAAAGCTTTTCTTTTTTTAAAGGTTGTAGCGAAATGAAAATGAGTGAGACCAACGTGAACTAAACGCTACTTTTCCACCTTTTTTCACTTCTGTTACATTTGTTCTTCTCGAGTAGGCCCCAGCATTTCATCTTAAATTTGTTCTCAAGTGGGCCTCAGTATTTTATGTTCCCTTACAGTGGCTGAATTATTTGACCGACGTTGCCTCGTGTCAACCACAGTACATGTAAAAGGGACACGGAGAGTTGTGAGGGTTAGCTATTTAATAAAGTATTTGGAGCTTCTTTCGATGGGGGTGTGATTGTGTGTGCGGGGCGCCGGAGGAATGCCTCATCTTTCTATAACTGGAACTCAAGGCCGAGGCCAAGCTTGTGACCTCCAGCATTGATGTTCTTCCCGTCCAGGAGAGCAGAGAGGGTCATCTTGACGCCTACAGACACATCGAAGACAAGTCAGCAGAGCTGCACTTTTAACTGAACGCAATTATTTTAACTAATACATTTTTTTATTTCTTTATTCATTATTGTTATCATCCATAAAAATTGCTGGATGAAATTAACAGAAATGACATTATTTCCAGCATTATTTCTATGTCATTGTCCACTAACTACTTTCAACCTATGGTTAAACTTCTTTTGAGAGAAAAAACTAAAACAAAACAAATACAGTAGCCAATCTAAAAGCTCACAAACGTCACATCGTGACACCTCGTAAGCATTTTGATTGGCCATTTTCACGATTTTTAGTATAAAATTATTAACCATATGGCTTGTTTAGGCCATAGTACATTAGGTTTTAAAATTTGTATTGGTACCTCAAGATAATTTCTTCGCACAGTTCAGTAATAGTAGTTTGAATGTAGTTTGTATATTGAAGTTATTTAGTGCAATTGCTTACAAAGCCAAAAAGCAAACAAATGGAATTTTGATCCCGATATGCAATGGCAAAGACACAACAAAAAGCCCTCTCAGAGGGAAAGGAGAAGGGCCTTTCAGACGATGCTGTTCAGAATCCCTCACAGTTTAGCCGAGCTGGCCTACAGTTCACAAGCTGCTTATTGGAGTTCAAATCTTCCATTACTCCAAAGAATCATCCGTCTTATGAAGGGCCAGGATATGACATAACAGTGGATACACAAACTATGAAAGAAGATATCCAGATATAGTATTGTGTTTTTAGACATTAACCCATTCTGTACGGGAACCCATTTTGGTGTTCAGCATCATGTTATGCTTTAGCTATTGAAAAATAGCAGATCTACAAGCTCATAGCGCGCCACCGAGTGGCGCGCTACGAGCTTGTAGGTCTGCTATTTTTGAAAAATCGAAAGAACGACTGACATTTTTAGAATCTGATCTCAGGTCAGAATGGGTTCATCAGACCAGTGTGTGTCCAGTGGAAACCTCGTATGAATCTGATCTCAGGTCAGAATGGGTTAAACAACCACCTCCAGACCCCACCTTCCTTCAGAAAGCATGCTCCCTGTCGCTGTTCACAGTTTCTCACAGTTTAACAGTGCTGGCCTAGCAGTGAACAAGTTGCTCATTGGATGATGCTTTGATGTTCACAATGGAGTAATGAAAGATTTCAACTCCGTCTAATGAAGGGCCAGGATGACATAACCCTTGGAAAGACGGTTTATAGCTGGCTATATATATACATACATATATACATATACATACTGGCTATACTGTATATACACTCACCAGGCTTCAGAGTCTGAGAGTATCCCAGGCCAACAAGGCTGGAGTTGTTCACCTTGGCCTGCGTAGGAAATATAAAACAACGTATCAGTGTTGGAACATTCTCTCCCTATAAGCATTCCGTTTTTGATTGAATAATTTATCAGTCAGAAACAGCACTTGGTATAGTCAGACATTAACTTTCTTTGACTTCTATTAATCCAGACTAGCCTCTCTGATTTCTACCGAGTAGTAGCTTCCACGCCGCTAGGCAACACTTGCTTCGGCGGTGCGACGTGTGAATGAAATGTTTCTCCTCCGTCCACTTCCATCATAAGCACGGTCTTTAGCGGTGTATTTCACGGAATTGAGGCTCAGATTGAGGTAAAGGACGATGTTAGGAGCTCAATTAAACCTCACGGTTACTATATCAGCGCTTCTGACGAAAGCGAAGGGGAGCAGCCGAGGCACGAAAGTGGCTGATTACCACTCCTCAATTACGGGGCATTCAGAAATAAAAGGCCCTGACCTGTGCATTCTTTTGGCAAGCGGCGCTACAGCGCCGGAGTCAATGGTGGCATCAAAAGAGGCTAAAAGGATAACACAATAAAAGTCCTGGGGATTTGTTTTCAATGTGGTCCTATGTATTCAATTCATCAACAGGATTGGTATTGGACAATCGCTTTTGGGGTCGGGTTTAGCGAAGAGTCAAACCATCAAATAAAATGTCATGATGGTGACACAGCCCTACCCTGCCCTACAAGACTTTAAACACGCTTGGTAAAACTCATACAAAGATGGAGGACTACTCACAGAGAAGGCTGCGTCAGCATCGATCTGGTACTTTGCAGCGATACCAAAGCGGGTGTTGCTGTTTCCAGCGGTCCAAGCGAGGTTGACCGCCGTCTCCAGCTTGTCATTCACCTTCTGATAGATAGAGCCACCGAACTCAGTGCCGTCGTTTCTGGAACAGAGACAAGGTGTTCAAAGTTATTACTGCGATCTGGTGAGGGATTTTTTTCTATGGAAAGTATACCAGAGGTGGGCAACAATGTCTTTGTGAGGTTTCAGTCTCTCACAAGGGACCTCCGCTGAACTATTTGAAAAACAGACAATATCTAACAGGCGTTGACACGAAGGGTGTCCCACTTTCCCCTGGCAGGTAAATAAACTTTCGGGCAGGTGGAGTTTGCTTTCAGGTTGCCTGACTGGGCTTGTTTGAGAGGAGACGCAACAGTCTATAAACACAACACGAGATATCTGTCTAAATACTTTTACGTGGGCAGAGCACTCTGTATTCTGGTCTGTGAAATGTAAAATAAAAGCACTGTGGTGTTTTCACTATTGCTACGCTTTTCCAAGTGCTCAAAGCGCTTTACAATGGTTCATTCATTCATACATTGGGAGGTGAAGTGGCGAACAGTCGACGCCAGCGTCCTCACTTCCCACACCAATGGTGGAAAGCTAGCACCGACCGACTCATTGGAGGCAATGTAGGGCTCAGTGTCTTGCCCAAGGACACTTCGACATGTAGACAGGAGGAGCCGGGATTCGAACCGCCGACCCAGGGGTCATTGGACGACCTGCTCTACAGCTTGATGTACAAGTGCACCCCCTGGACATGACGCTAGCATGTCGCAGGGACTTACCCCTAGTCTTTGGTATGACCCGGCCGGGGATTGAACCTCGACCTCCAAGTCTCAGGGCGGACACTCAAACCACAAGGCCTCCAAGATGACTCAAGACTGAGTCATCCAATCACACTCTGGTTTGATGGTTTAAACTTGAAATCCCAACAAACCCCTGTCCTGTATGGCTCTTTGGTCCGCCTGCTTGAAATCATTCATATAAGTTGCTATTTGGCGAACCTCGCATAACATCACAAGCAGGCCATAAGTGTGCCACAATCAGACTACTTTGTACAGTTGTTGCAGCATGTGGTTTGTGGATAGAAACCTGGAGCAGTGTGGGTGAACGGTACCGCAGGGAGAATTGAGGGATTATTGACTGTCAACTCTCGCCAGTTAAACCGGTTTCATTTTGTTTTGCAGGGCCTTTTTAAAGCTTTCTGACGGCAATAAGTTGCTGAGCTGTCGCAATAAAATAACTTACTGCTCGTAGGCGTGCTCTGTGATTTGTCTGCAACTCACTGTGAGTATGCACTATGCAGACATGTAAAATTAGGCTACGGTACTCTCAAAGCCCAACAAAGTAGTTATGAAAAACACATTAAACGTAAAAAATGGTCTTACACATTCGTGTGGAGTTGGAATTCGTCGGTCATGAAGCCAACGGTAAAGTTGCTCTGGGTGACCCTGTTCCTGCCGGCCTCGAAGGTGGTCTGGTAGCCGGCCAGCCAGCCCTCGTAGCCCACTACCGCGTGGCCATGGAGGGTTGTACCGTTGATGTCGTAGTCTACGTCGCAGCCCAGGTTGATGAGCTCCCGCTTGTACGCCGTCTTGATCTTGCCACTTTTCTTGCTGCAGGAAAACGAGAGGAGGATTAGTTTCACAACTAACCCGGGTGAAGGTCTGTCGCAGGTTTGTCTAACCATCATTGGGTCTGGAATGATCGGAGTGGAGCCAGCAGTACCGACTACTGACCATGTTTAAATGGATAGACAGAAGATTCAAAAGGGACTTTTGACACATCACGTACCACAACAACCTAGGAACACTGTAGGAGTGAAATGGTGTGTTCCTACTTGGGCTGTTTTCAGTACGCCAAGACACGTTAAACTGTTTCCTTATAATGGGTTTCTATTGAGGAAAATGGAAATATATACTGTAGTGCTTCGGCAGTTTATTTTATTACTTTTTGGCAGTAGATAAATATTTATGACCACAAAGTTTGGTTCGTGTCAGTGTGATGTTTTGTTGGTGCAAAGACTTTCATTTTCCTTTCAGCAACTAAATATTTAACTTACTAGTGTTGAGAGAAATTGATTTCTATGATTTAATGCTGTATGTATTCTGGAGGGGGCACGATGTGAATATAACTTGTGTAGTACAAATGGCTGATTTAAGCAGTCACACCTGGCCTGAGTCAAACTATAGACACTGAGGCGAGTGTGACAACACACACGGTTTGCATCGCCACATGCAGCCCCCACCGTCACTTAATGGCTTGATACAGTTTCTACATTAGTAAAGAAAATCCGCCAAAAGTTGCATTTCATTCATGTTACGATTTCTGTGTATAGTACCTTGACTCTAACAAAAGCAAGCAGCAAACAAGGGGTCACCCTGGATATGGTATTTATAAATCTGAGAAGGCCTATATTTGCATACATACAGTACAAGGATTTTCTTTTACTTGGTGAGGCCTGGTTTCATAGTGAATGGCAACGAATACCAACTATAGAAACAATATAGGGCCTATGGTTCTAAGGTTCTTTCTAGGTTGGTTCTAAATTTGGTTTGGTTTAAATCGATTTTTCGGTTATTTGCCCAGCCTTAATTAACGGATCTAAAAATGTGATTTAAATGCAAAATCATTTAAATCAATACAGAAAATAATCAAGAAGTTGAAGAACTCTGTAGTTCCTTGGTATAATGTTCCCTGGACTCGTTAAAACGTTAAAACAACAGCGTACAGTGATGAAACTCACCCAGTGTTTGGCGAGAACGACGAATCAAAGGTCAACTTCAGGCCCTTGGCAATCTGTAGAGAAAGCAAGGATAATGTTGTCATTGGTGACATGTAACAGTCTACAGAACACAGACATTTAGTGAAAGAATAAATAAATCCAATTAATTCATTGGATTTTTATTAATGAATTCAATTCATTAAGGAGTTAAAGGTGTGAATTTGGAAGATTCCATGATTCAGTGAGTGAAAAGACAAATGACATGACAAATCATGTGCCACTGCATAGTGGTGTCAAAAATAATCCATTCAATTTTTTGCAGAGGCCTAAATCAGATGGCGGAATGGCATTACCTAACTTCAAACTCTATTACTGGGCGTGTAATTTACGTGCACTCTCATTTTGGCTCCAAGATCAATTGCCTACATGGGCATTTATTGAAGGTCAATGTTGTCCCCCAACATCGTTGTCAGCTTTAATCTTTTCCCCAGTGGCCTCAAGATATACTAAGTTGCCAAAGAACTCCATAGTCTCGCATTCTCTCAAAATTTGGCTCTCAATACGAAGGCATTTCGGTTGGCACCCGGGCTCTGTGCGCGCACCACTGGTCGCTAACCATGCTTTTTTACCGTCCCTCTCTGACTCGTTATTTAAAGTATGGCATAGAAATGGTATTCACTCCTTCAAAGATCTTTATATTGATGGGTTATTTCCGACCTTTGAACAAATACGACGCAAATTCAATTTACCCCAATCACATTTCTTTAGATTTCTACAGATACGACATTTTTTAACACAACACACTGATTCATTTCCAAACATACCTCCCAACTCATCAATGGAATCTATATTTCTACCTGACCCACTGCTCAAAGGAGGTGTTTCTATTATTTATAACTCTCTCTCATGTTTGGATAATAATGCCTCCTTGGAGCATTTAAAAACTGCTTGGGAAAACGACTTAGGAATATCTATCACTGACGAGCAATGGTCTACATCTCAAAAGTTTGTGCACTCTTCTTCAGTATGCGCCAGGCACGGTCTTATACAGTTTAAAATATTACACAGATTACATTTGTCAAAGGAAAAACTCAACAGAATGTATCCAAATGTGAATCCAGCCTGCGACAGATGTGGCCAATCGCCGGCCACTCTAGCTCATATGTTCTGGCATTGCACAAAACTAAGATCTTATTGGCAAAGTATATTTAAATCACTGTCAGACATTGTTGAAAGACCTTTTGACCCGGATCCACTGACAGCAATTATGGGAGTCACAGGGCCCGGGGTCAAATTGTCTACTTTCCAATATAACATGGTAAAATATGTGACTCTACTGGCTCGCAGACTGATACTGTTGAATTGGAAACAAGCACACGTTCCAACTCACACTTCACTGATGAAAGATGTTATGCATTACTTACAATTGGAAAAGATTAAGTTTGAATTGAGAGGGAGTGAAGATAGGTTCTACCAGACATGGCAACCCTTCATCGAATATTTTAATAGGTGCACGCTAACCCCTCCTACACAATAGATAGCACAATAGAAAATTGGAAAGAAAGAAAAGGAACTGAAGGAAAAGGAACTGAGTGTTTTTTCTTTATTTTATTTTTTATTATTTAAAAAAAAGAATGTCTAATTTACTTAATTCAATGTTGGAAGTTTGAGAGCAAGAGTGTCTGTCCTGTTGTCTGTTTTGTTTGTCTGTTCACACTTGTCATTGTTTAACTGTTTTTTGTTTTTTCATGATTATCACACTTATGTCTTTTTATTATACTGTATGTGGAACATTTACATTGCCTGTTATTTTTTTCATTTTTATTTTAACTGAATTACTTAAAACTGTCTAATCTGAAATTGTCGAACAAAAATGCCTAATAAAAACAGTATTAAAAAAAAAAAATAATCCATTCAGCAATGCATCACGATTCGGCCGTGCAGGAATTCAATGCCCCAATGTGACATAATCGATAATCGAAGACTAAATATAATTATAATACTGTATATAATATAATATTAATATAATTCTAAATAAAATGTGTTGTTCAGTGACCGCTTGTATTGACTGATAATTAATTAGCTGAAAGATTTGCCATGTTGTGCAGAAATATAGAAAAGTGTGATGCATTGCAAATTGCAATGCATCGTAGAATCAAATCAAATCTGGCGAATCGTAGTCGAATTGAATTGTGAGGGCAGTGCCAATGCACACCTCTACCATTATACTCGTATTAGTCTGCTATTAGTCTTATGTTGACGAATCCTCTTATGGGGGTGCCTGGCACAAAATCTTTTCAATTTGGGTTCATGACCAAATCCATTAATTAAAATGTGATTATTTTGAGGGGCCCCCAGTTAAAAATACGATTATTTTGGGGGGCCCCCAGTTAAATATGTGATTATCTTGGGGGGGTCAGAGGCTAAAACGGTTTGAGAACCACCGTACTACAGTACCTGGTCTTCTACGGTGATCTCGGTGCTCAGTGTGTTGTCCGTGTTCCACTTCTCTGTGAAGGTCAGGCCGTGTTCGGCCCACTTGTATTTGGTCTCCAGAGATCCGGCCACCTTGCTGGTCTCTGTGTTGGCGGAGCCACCACTGCTGAACTCCTGTGAAGGTGATGGACGGACGCGCACGACACGTTAACGGGAGCAGAAAGAAGTGTGCAAGAATCATGTATTGAAACATCTTTAGGTCTCTGGTTAAAAATATCACTCAATGACACGTTCGATAAATGTTCCTGAATTTTTTTTCACATACATATTTGCAATAACTATGCTGGTCATCAAACAGGGGTCTAGTATGAACCTAATGGAGGGGGTCTGTTAACTCCTGGAGTGTACACACAGAGCTGACCATGGTGTCAAATGGTGGTCCATGGCCTAATTAATAATGCACATCAAACTGGGGGTTGTTGAAATTAATAAAGTAGAATATTACTGATCTAGTGGAGGACAGACTCTCCATGTGGCTACCAGGCTTGATTAAATAGCCCTCCAATTATTTTCTTAATATAATTCTCTGATAATAATGACTACTCACCAGTCCATTCTCAGACTTTGTTTTCAAGTCCAGCTTGATGAGGCCAAAGCCTGGAAAACAAATAAAAAAGGAGTTGTGTTACAAAAACTAGATCTAATCCATGCTATTTGGAAAAGTGATTTCGTATAGAATTATTCCTGCCAGGAAAACAAAGCCCATGCTTTGCAAATACTCACACACGTCGTAAACACATTAAATCAAACCATTGTTTTGTGTCAGAGAAATATTGATTTGTCAGGCTCATTATTGAGATGTGCGTATTGATTTGACGTGGTGGTCCTGTGAGGCATGACCAACAGCTCGGAGGTTCGTAGGACCATTTTGGCATCAAGCCTGCGTTCCATCCATCATAATTACAACTTCCATTCCACCACCAATCAATATATCCATCTCAGCTTCCATTTTTACATACATGCATCCATCCATCCATCCAGCAAGCAGCTTTAACATTGATCCATTCGTCAATTTGGACAGGTCTCCCACCATTTACCCATAAACCCATCCATTACCCTTACCACACACCAACCCCATTCAATTAAGCCCTACATACTTTGTCATGCAATGAATAGTGAGAATAGCTGATCTACATCGGCAATTGCATTGCTGCATGCATATGTACTAGGATTTTTTGGGGGACTCAAAATAAGGCAGTGATTAATAATACCTGAACAAATCTTGTGACGCGTTGTGAGCTTGTAGATCTGCTTTTGCCTAATGTTTTTTGGCTGAATGCTCGTCTATTATCTAAGCCATGTCCAGAATAGGGATGCTAGGAATCAAGCGGCTAAGTCACTGAGTGTGCATTAAAGTGACGTGTGGTTCTCATCATTCTCTGATTCCCAAAGCGGAAGGAACAGCTCAACCTTGGCCTGAGGGACAGCAGAGATGATGTTAGAATAACCATGACTCAGCCTTGTGTTCCTGATACTGTGACAGAGTAGCAGAATATGGGATATTATTTCGCTAGTGCTAAATAAAACCAGCTTATTTTCTGGATTTTTGACACTTTTGTTTGCTTCAGAAAAACCAATGGCTATTTATCACTGCTGTTCGCTTTCACTATCGGAAATAGTGGGTCAACCATATAATCACAATGTACTGTTCGATTCTGGGCGGAGATCTGTCCCTCTCCCTCCCATCTAAAAACTAGTTTAAAAAAAAAGGATGACATATGTCTTGAAACGCTCATGGCCCATTGCACAATCAGGGAAACCCCAAGAGAATCACTAGGTCCCAGGCATAGAATACAGGCACATACTATGCATTTACTAACCCAGCCACGCCTAAGGACTTCCACTCAAAATCAGGTTTTTCTTTTACAAACATGCGACACATGAGGAGTAACCAGTGCTGTTAAAATGGAAGAGTTGATCTGAATCAGAAGTTAAGGGGATTTTAAAATAGTTTGTGTTTATCCCCTACTTCTCTTTATTTACTCTGTTTAGTTCATATTAACATCTTATTTTGAGACTATCATATCAGTTCTCACCATATCCCTTGGCGAAAACATCCTTGGCAGGCTTTCCAAGGTCAACATAGGTCGGAGGTACAGCCATTATCTGCAAATAGAAGAAAGGAGGAAAAGAGAGTTAGGGGTGACTAGTAAGACCATGAGCAGTAAGCAATTTTATCTAAATCATCGACAATCAATCATTTAATCTACTTTGGGCATGTGATTATAGGCAAAAAGCTTAAAAAGAATTGTACAATTTTTTCTAAAATAGTTCAAAATAGACGATCTGTGAGGCTTTGTGAGGTAAGCTTGTAGAGTTGCCATTTGATTTTTTTTGCCTGATATCATTGTGAGGAAGTATATAAAATAGCTCAAGGCTCTATTGCTGATTACTTAGGTTAGAACCCGTCGCAGTGGTGTCCGCTGTCCGGTTAGAAGTTAAACCAGGATGTCTCGAATTCAGCCTTCTCCCTGAAGCCGACCCTCGTTATATATTCTCCGACTATGCTATGTCACGATGACTAAGCCTGTTAGATCTATCCATATATGATTCTACCACATCTATCTGATATCAGCACTAGGTCGGCTCGGGCCAAATATAGGGATTGTCATACTAGACATGTCATAATGTCATATAGCCCAACGTCCTAGTCGGATATCCCCATATATGGGGACTAAATATCCAATGAGCAACTACTCCGATCAAACAACATGACTGGAAGTGAGAGTCTTCGTTACAGCCACCCCAGATTTCACATTGAAATCTATACCGTATCCAGAAGACTCGAACAATTCTCCTTTCTTTCGGATACGTTTTAACAGGCCAGGCCTGATAGTTATCCAGCAACGGAAACCCTTGAAAATCATGGTAATATCTCTCCATTAGTCTGATACGCTGAAGTGCCACTTGATGAGGCTTCCCAAGCCTGTCCTCCAGTGCCGCCATGATATCCGAGAAGGGATGAGCTGAGTTGGTGTATCCTTCAGCTATCAAACAACTGGAGGTGGTCATACAGTCAGTATCCTACATTTGAAGCCTTTTGGTGTGTTTGAAGGGAATGTACCTTCCAATGCTCTCTAGGATGCAGTAACTGTTCACATGGTGGCTACTTTTAGGGAGGTGATCATGTCCTCTCTCGCCAAGGGTACATGCTATTGGTGAACGAAGCCTCTGCTGTCCTCCATCATCTATGGAAGGGTTGATATAGCTCCGATACCCTTGCATCATCATGCTGTCCAGACGATGCTCTCATGATATCTACCAGAGCCTTCTGGCCCTAACGACATATGAAGCTCTAGGTGAAAGCCTTTAATAACACTTTACTTAAGTCAGATAGTTAATCAATATATCTAAAACATAAAAATCACACCCGTGTGAAGTGAGGGGCGCTCTTATCATCGTACATCATCATGCCATAACATGTCGATTTGCTCAGACACACTTGACGTAAATTATCCTTTAAATGTCATCAATGGCATTTAATGTTTGCGTTAGCACAAAAAGCTGATGTGCTCAGACACATATGACATAAATTCATTGTCAATGGCAAATGTGACACGAGGTACCTGCCACACACACACACAGTGCAGTGACTCAACTCAACTCAGCTAAGCTAAATTGAAATAGAACTGAATGTAAAATAATCTTTTCCCCACCATCATATCTTAGATCATGCTTTCCTTCCTACTTTTTAAGCTTAATCTATACTATTTCCATGGCCTCTAGGGAGTGTGCATACATAAGTTGTATACAGATCGATGCAGTTATAGCTAAAAACAGGAATTGGCCTGTTATAGCGCCACCGTGAGGCTGATTTGGGGGGGAAATTTGTGGCATGTCGTCCTCGGCCTAGTGGAAATGTGTGTGTATAATTTCACTGCGTTTGTGATTTGTGGCATTTTTTCTAAACTGACCAATCGTGTGAGCTTTGGAAGCCAATCTTAGCCAATCAGGATGGAAAATGGGAAATGGTGCCGCTCCGTGTTGATCACATGACTATGGAGATAGTGTATATCAAATTGTGCGATGTATGAATAAAATGTGTACGAGTAATCTACAGAAATGTGTTTTGCCTAAATCGGCCTCATGGTGGCGCTATAACAGGCCGTTGAGGAATATTTGGGGCAGAGGTTCGTCGTTGGCCTCCAGGGAGTGTGTGTGTAAAGTTTGGCATGGATCGGGCCAACGGTGCCGGAGATTAGCTGATAACGGATGGAAGGACGGACGGACACACACACGGACGGATTGCAAAACATACTCTCCCCCATGCCTTCGGCCTGGTGGAGACAAAAACTAGAAGTTACTACTGCGTTATGTGCCCTTGCATTTACATGGTTTCCTGCGTACATTGTGCAAGGACATGCCTATTTCATCACAAGGGACCCATTCTAATCGGATATCAAATCATTTTCAATAGTACAGAAAGTCAGAAACATATCAGGGATTGTGTCGTAAAGTCAGCCTATTGTCCACGGACATGCACCCACTGATAACAGATAGGGCTGGAATTGTAACTACTTTACCAGCTAAACTAATCTTTGGTTGTATTATTGTATATCAGGCTTACTCAAACCACACAGATTGATTCAGGGTCACTGGGCTGCCATGATCACCCATATGCTCTACTTACTACATGGATCTTCAACAAGGGGTCTGGTGTGACCGCAGGGGGGGGCGCAAAAACTTTGAGTGATAGGAAATAACTAAAATAATAATCATAGTTACATTAACCACTCTTGAACCGTAGCATCCCTATTCTGGGAGGGACCATTTGCCGAAAATAGCAGATCTACAAGCTCAATGCATGGTCTGCCAAAGTGCTGGAGTTTGGAAACGGAAACGCTCGTCGTAAGTCACTGAACGGCCCTGCATGCCATCTGTTTCGAATGTGCACATAATGCAGGAGGCAGCAGCGCGACCCCTTAATAAAAACGAGCGTTTCCAAACTCCCAACACTTGCACAGAATTTCTTGACAGGAAGTAGCTCATAACATGTCTACAGGGGATTTTTATGAAAAACAAGCTCGGCAGATTGAAAGAGGATAATTCAAGGTTGGACTACAGCTGCAATGTTGGTGAGTTTAACGTTTAACAAGCAGATCGCAAACGCCCCCGCCAACTTAAACATGTTCGCCCAACAAGCTGAGCCAGTGCTGGTAGAGAGTCTGGAGACCGTAATGATTTCAACACACTCAGAAGTTGCTTTTGTTGCGTGGTTCTGACTGAACATAATGGCTGTCTGACCCTGACAAAATGGAATGTATAGGCAGGGGTCCTCCTGTCCCTCCAGAGACCAATGGGCTTCAAGTTCTCCCAAGGATCTTACTTGAGACAGGAAATGACGAGTGCACACACACACACACACACACACACACACACACACGCTAAGCCATTCACCCCATGTGTCATTCTCCCAGCCTTACACAAACACATGGTATGCTTGTGCATACACGTACACACACACACACACACACACACACACACACACACACACACACACACACACACACACACACACACACACACTAATGATCAGCCAGGACCTCCCTCTGACAATGACTTTGGTTTCTGTACATTTGCCACAGGCAGGAGGACGGTTTAGCAGCACAAGTCTGGAGTTTATCATTTATAAAGGCCTCTGCTACCCTTCAAAACACCAGCATCCAATACAACACTGTCATTGTGGAGGGTAATTTATTGGACAAAACAAGAGTCTAGTGTGGTTGAAACTTGAAAGTCAGACAACAGAACATTATGCTTGTCCTCTTACTAAAGAGATGGATCAGTACACACGCACGCACAGGGCTGCAAATCATTAACCTATTATTGTATTTAGATGGAGATGCACAAGCTATGTAACCTCGCCTCACCAGGCTTTCCACCACCTCGGAGGAAAACAAGCTATGACTTTCCCTTTGCATACAAACCTGTGATCTCTCCAATAACCTTCACTGATAGTATGCACCAGTCTATGCAGTATATAGGCTACAAAAGGCCAATAACTAACTGCCTGGTAGCTTTCAAGTTTTGGGAGGGGGATGTCGTGATAAAATAAGGCTGTTTTTATCCCAATGTCATCAAGCCTCTGGCAGACAGTGCTGCCCAAGGGGGGTTGCCCTTCCAGGGTGTTTTAACTGGTAGCAAAAGAAGGTGTGACGTTAAAAAATAAATAAGAGGGGCAGTTTAGTTTGCTACAAACTGCCCTTTAGCTTAGCCAACAGATTAACCTTAGCCTCCTCCTGTCACACGCCGACAGGCTGTCCGCGTGTGACACACATCGGGATAGAGGTTGAACATTATGGACATACCTCTGTTTTAAGCTCACAGAATAACTGCTGAGCACACCACCGCAGAGGAGAGGTGGTGTGAGTGTGCTCAGCAATAAATTACTCTGTTGGCTTTAAACGGTTACATTATCGTTAATACAGCAGCCCAAGTCCAAGTGACCGTTTTAAAACTGACAGTTAAAAAAATGATAGTTAAAAAAAAGACAGCAGCTCCAAATGACAGTTAAAACAGCCCAGGCAAGTGAGTTGACCGTTACTAGCTAGCTAGCTAACTTAGCTACAGGCCTTGGCTGGAGCATCCCTCCCCTCCTTCCACTGTCCCCTGACTGCTGAAGTCTCAATCAGCGGATCATCCACACTGGCTGAGAAGGTCACGGTGTACCGGAGGCAGCTGCTGCTGCAACGCCATGGTGAAAAGACAGGTTTTAAAATGTCCGTTTTTATTAAAACATTTACCTTTCTGTCAGTGTGGCTTCCAGTCCTGCCCGTAGATGGATTCCTGTCTCTGTCAGACAGCAGCGGCTGCACAAAAGGGAGGAGTGGAGAGAGAGAAAGGAGGAGGTGCGCCGCCGGTGCAGCAGCGGGCCGTCACTGCAGCGTCACACGCTAGAAGTCACGACGCAAAAAAGCGTGATATCCCAAGTTCATGGTGCGTTCACTCTTTCACACAGACACCACACGGGGAGATGAAACGATGCAAAGACGCGTTGTTGTGAATTGATTTGGAGCACCTACGTGCATCATTCCGTCTTTGCAACGTTATGTCGCTGGCTTCCATTGACAATGAATGGTAGACTGTATCGTATCGTCTCATCTACCCGTGTGAACGCAACAAAGTGGAGGGCAGACCAGTGTGGGCAGCAACCAGATCTATGAAAATAAGTGACTATAGCAGCCACAAGAGCAACGGCATTCGGCCATTTAAAATTAATAATAATATTAATAATAATAATAATAATAATAGCTGCAAGCAGCTATACAATTTAGCAGACACTCTTGACTTGAGCATGGCATACATCACATATATAAAAAGCAGTTATCATGAATCATGTATAAACTAAGAATGTAACAGTGGAGTATCTATGTCAACTATACACTATATTATACAATATACATGTGTAGGCCTACTATAAAGTGCTATGACTACATAAAATGCAATTCTAGTGCTGTCTACGTAACGAGTTGTAAGTCTGTCTAAAAAATCTAAGTCTACATAAAGTGCTATCTAAGGGGCTAGGCTAGGGCAAGTGCTACGGGCCATGGTGGAGTCTGAAGAGGTGAGTCTATAAGACAGGGCCAAGCCCAAAAAGAAAAAAATTAGCTATACAATTACAAACATTGATGACTGAAATTATTTGACAATTGTGTGACTGCGAAGTGAGGGGCACTCTTATCATCATACATCATCACATTCTGTGTTCATCAATCAAATCATCACAAATGGGCTTCCCCATGTGGGTTTTAATTAGATCTACCCAGGCCATAGGACAGCCCGAACCTGCTCATTTCTGTGTGGTTGACATGGCATACGGTAGGTAGACTGGAGATGACATCAGTTTGTTTGGTTACGCCGATTGGCTGAATGGGCTACTTCGTCAACGCTGGTCCCGTGACCAGAGTCAGACTCCATTCGCATGTATGGACATGCAATTTCTGTGACGTGGCCAGAAGTTTGTGGAAAACGACAGCACAGAACTGCCAAAACTGCTAAAAATCTGTACGGAATCCGTATACGGAAACAATAAAGGGTCTACGCCCTTCAGGCTTGATCCCTAATAATAATAAACTTTATTGCGTAAAGAAAGATACAGTTGAGTAAATCTTGCAGTATATAATGGTACAGAACAAATGTATTGTATTTGTTGCATCTCTTGTCGCATCAGGGCTGCACAGATTAGTTGTGGCAGTAAGCACTGGCAGCCATGGACTGTGTCTGCTTACACAACTAATCTTCTCCTCTATGGCCCATAGTTGACCTCTAGTTGACAGGCCTGATGTACTAAACCACACATCTGACAAGTCATTGTTTCAGTAAGGTTGCCACAGTACCACAGTAGTTATAAATTAGGGCTATAGTATAGGATCTTATATCCACAAAAGTTTGATTCGTTATTCCACCACAATACATTGCATAGCGACACATTGTGAACTTGTACATCAGCTATTTTCAAATGGCCGAAATATATAGGACTGAAGTGGTTAATGTATGTTTTGTTATAATAATCACAATCTACAAACTTAGTAACTAAAGTTTTCAAATAATTGTAGTGTAGTAAAAGTGGAGGGGAAGTAAAAGTACTGGGATTTGGAAATACTCAAGTAAAATACTTGTGAAAAAGTACTCCCCTTTCCACCCCTACATTAGCATAAAGTTAACTAGAGTATAAAGTACAATATTCTGTGGACATTCATTGTGAGTAGAGGAGTGAGCAGCCAGAAGGCCATACTGGGGCTACATACTAGACAATAAATGATGCTGAATTATGTTGACATATTGACATATTGTATTGTAAAAGGCCATTTATATCTTGCCAGTTGCATGATAGGTAACTGATGAAACACATTGATTGATGCCATGTGGCCGACTGTTTCACAAATCACAATTATAAACGTTACATTTAAAGACAACAACTACTAAATATCAAGTAGTACAGTACAGTAATATACTTTGAGTATACAGTTGTTGTTGTTGTTGCATTTTCCGACATGACAGGCTAGATTTAAATGATTGTCCACAGGATACAGTATGTTGCTTAGAGGTTTTGTTTGTTTGTTTGTTTGGAGATTTGGAGAAGCATGATGTATTATGGGTTTTCAAATCTGTTACTATAAATAGAATATCTTAGTTTTATATTGTCTGAAATGAAGGTAAAAAAAAGTTTACAATTAAATTACAATTACAATTAAAGAACATGTCTAATTGGTTTAAAAAACATGGCAAGCATAGATTTGTCGTTTCTACCAAAGAGGAGCACAAGAAAAACATATTAAATATTAGAATTGTATTTGGAGGCTTTCATTTGTTTCTTTTTCACAAGTGAACAGAAATGTGGTTACACCTAGTCTCATACATGTGGAGTCACAGTCCATGTCATTATAAGGGGGAGAGTACAGTGTAGTATGGAGCTTTGGTTAACTTAAACTGAGGGTGGTGTGTGTGTGCGTGCATGCGTTCAGTCGTTGTCCTCGTACTCGTCTTTGTTGCTCTCCCCGTCGCTGTCCTCCAGGTCTTCACCCTCTTCGTCCGTCTCTGGAATGTCCCACTGGGGTTCGTTGTCTGGCATGGCCTTGGCCTCGTGGACCTCCATCTTCAGTGGTTTGATTTGGTCCAGTCCCATGTAGGAGTCGGAGCGCAGGATGACAGAATACTGGTAGTTGCCTTTTTTGGATGGGGCTTGGAACTGCAGCTCCACCTCCTCTGTGTCCTTGAGTGAGCAGACATGGTGGGGTATGGAGACCAGGGTTTTCTCCTGGCGGTCGGCTATGTACAGCCACCACCACTCCTGCTTCTGCTCTGGGAAGTACAGGCTGTAGACTGGGTGGGTGACCTTGGACTTGGTGTCCAGCAGAGCGCGATTCCGCCTCTGGATGCTCTGCTGCAAAGCCTCCCACTCCTCTCCTTCGTCGCCTGCCATCTTGTCCACTTCGGTGTCTCTCTGTTTGGTGCTCTCCTCGTCCCTCTCACTGATAGAGTCTTTGTTGGCCTCTACCTCGTCTGATTCACTGTCCTTGTCTGAAGCCTCCTCATTGTCCTCCTTCATCACCACCTGATTTCCTGCCACGTTGCCATTGGCGTGCTTGGCCTTAGAGGCCGGTGTGGGAGTGCTCTTCTTCATGGGCTGTTTCTTCCTTTTGGACTTGGTCTTTCTGTCCTTCTGCCACAGTTTAGTTTTGTTCTTGTTCAAGTCTGCCTGCCCATCGTCTATGTCGACGACCTCTTCTCCTGGGCAAAGCTTTGCTTCCTGGTCTTTCTCAAACATATCTGCCATATTTTTCCGGGTCAAGGTGACAGTGACTGTGGCAATAGAGCCAGCTGTGATGTTATTGCTGTCTTCATCGTCAAGGACCTGCAGCTTGGTTTCCATGGTGAGATGCGGGAAGCTCCCAAGGACGGCCATGACCTCGTCGTATTCCTCGTCTTGCAGGAAGCGCAGCATGCTGCGTCTGTTGGCATGTCTCAGACCCCCCAGGTCCTGCAGCGTCTGCACCTTATGCTTCCTGGAGACGAAGAAGCGGAGGTGCTCCTCCTCAATGTGGGGCAGCTGGAGCAGAGGTGACTTGGTCTCTTGCAGGCCCTGGACTATCATCTGAGACAGCTTCATGGTATTCTCTATGGACACCAGCCAGTGTGCTTTGACACCAAGGCGACAGGCCATGGCAGTGAGTCGAGAGCCTGCAGTGACCATCTCCTGGAGGAGCGCTGGGCTCTTCCTCAACACAAAGCTTTGGTCTTCGTCTAGGTTCTCAGACACCTTCATATGTGCCAGGTGGGCCAGTACCAGGGCCCTGGCCTTTAGACTGTACGGGCAATGGAATGGAGGCTCCTTCTTCTTAATATCAATGTTCCCCAGCTTACGGATCAACTCTGGCACTTCAGTGTTGTCTGTTGGCCTTATGGTGGCTTCTGAATGGTTGGGGTCAAACTCACAGGCTGCCGTCAGCACCATGGCTAGCCGCTTCATGTTCATGCTGGGTGTCTTGTTCATGAAGTGCAAGAAGAGCTGGGTGGTGTTGATCAGGATTTCTCCATTGTAGCCAGTTGAGCGGTACCACCATTGTCCCACAATAACAGGAATGATGACCATGAATGCTAGTCCATATACCAGCAGCACCAGCATACTGTTGTTCTTGTCCACGATCCAAGCGGGCAGGGCAATGCCAAAACGGATCTCTCCTGGACCGTCTGGATTGCCAAAGCGCTCCCAGTTCTGTCTCGACTCTGCGTTAGTCAGTGCGGCGTAGGCCGTGGCAATCACTATGAAGGTGGCCTCATCACCACCTTTATCAGGGTGGTGCGACAGGGAGAGCACGTGGTACGCCCTCTTAATCTCTGACAGCGATGAACCCTGTTTCAGGTTGAGGATTTCATACGGATTATATGGCTGGTGGTGCTCTCTGTCTAGTGTGGACACCTTGTAGCATAGCAGCAAAAACACAAACCAGCCAAATAGCAAGGCTGCTTTCTTTAGTGTGGGAACGATGCTCTGCTGCGACTTCAGCCTGAGTCGGTACCACAGACACCTGCCGTGGACCCCAGCCAGGCTCTTCAGGTGTTCGGCGGTCTGATCTCGGGGCCAGAGGTAATACGTGGCTGGGACCACGATCAGGCCAACAAGGGAGGCTAGGAAATAGTAATATGTATTGCCACTGTCATCGTACTGGAACTGTTGTCCTGTCATTCCGTAACAGCGATCAGGGTCCCCTTCTCCGCCACTGTGCTATGCCTACAGAAACCCAATGTGTTTATATGACTGGACAGACAGTCTGTGTAGACTGGTGATGATATCATTATCGCTTGTGATGTCAAGGATGACATCACAAGTGATGCTGACATGAAACCACACTATGTGAAATGGCTGCCATTAAACAGGCCCTGTATGTCTCCACCAGGCTAAAGGCAGAGGGCAGATTCTGGTTTGGTCCTTGTCTTTATTACTAAAACCCATTACACCAATCAAGATTTCTTGCTGACAGCAGGCCAATGAACTAAATCCCTCAATATGTATCTCAGACCTACCATCCACAACGTGCTATGAACTTGTATATCTGCTACTTTGGAATAGCAGATATATCAGACCCCACTTTGAGAACCAATTACATGGTTCTTGTAATTGAAAATAAGTGCCACATCTCACAGACATCTCATAGACTGGCCACCCTTTCTGGCAAAGATATGCACCCCACTGAGTTTAGTTTCTTGACAAGAAGCCATCCTGTTATAGATTCCCCTGCAGCTTTAAGATTGACTTCAGTTCATGAGGTGATATTATGTCCATGGTTATGTAAATGTTTGTGCATGCAGGGTCTTCACAGAAATACAGGGATGTTGTGCATGGAATATGGCCAAACCCTCAACCTCCTACTGTATGGTTTCACTGACAACAACCTGCTCAAAATGAGGCACTTACTTCTGTCACATATATACATACCCTAGGCTATTTCAGGCAAATAAAAATAATCTTCATTTATAATAATAATAATTATTAGCATAATTAATTTATAAATGTATTTATCCGAGGCAGGTCCTGACCTATATGTCTGTTAGCTAATCACATGTTATTTGCACAGTGTTTGTTCATTTGTTTACAATATAGATAAGCCTACATACATTTGTTGCGAACATTTTCAAGTTGCCTTGTCCCCTCCCTCATTTGCCCTGTCAAAACCAGTTTTTTTTAATTGCGGCTCAGTGCGTAATTTGTGTATTGAATAGATTTGCAGCTACAGACTATTTGCACAATTGTCTCAAGAAACGATGAATGCTTTAGCCATGTTGACTGGCTGATGATAACGTTTTGTGACACAGGCATCAATCTAAGAGATGTTTAGAGCTGTTTCAGACACTAGGTGTCAGTGTTGTTAGGGATGGGGGATCTGGAAGTCACAATCGGTCTCCCAGTCGCAGTTATATTATGGAATATGGAGCACACTATTATCCCTCTAAGTTGATACAACTTTAATTTTGAGCTATGGAGCATTTTAAAATATGTTAAATATATTTTATTTATTATTACAACTAGTGATGAATAGTCGACTATATAGCCTATACATTAAAGCCTAATTGATGTATTTATTTTATGTGGTTCCTCAGTTTCTCATTGACAAAATGCATTCCTTGAGTTCCCGCTTCGCAGCTTTACACATTTAATGGTCTAATTTAGGCCTAAGCTATTGTAAAATGTACAGAAATTCCACATTATTTTTTAAATATATTGTTCAACATTTCTATTGTAGATTTCCTGCTGAAAACTTACAAAATAAACACATTTGTTTTCACATTATAATGAAGGTATAGGCTACTGAATAAACTAAACTATACCCTAACTAAGCTAAATTATATTTTGCACATTATAAATAGTAAGCACTCTAGCATATCCTACTACACATTTTATGAAAAGCAACCTCATAAAGTTGTGTTTCTAAAAGGAGATAACAGAAAACAACCCTATATTGCAATTGAACCTGTGCCTGTGCACATACTGTATGACTGCTATAATAGTTTGTGTCTTCATATGACAAATAAATCTGACTCTATATAAGCTGAACTGTTTGCACTTTTAACAGCTTTCTGCCTGCCTGCCTGCGCAAATGGACAGGTTAAATGCCCTTAGCCTGTTCTTTCCATCTATGTCTTCTATTTTGTCCCCCTCAAACATATTTTTTGTCATTATAGGATAAAATATAGGCTAATAGGCCCATATTAGGCCCCTATTATGGGGATAGCCTCTAATTCTTTGATGGATTTAATGTTTATCAAGGACAACTGAAACCAACCACACTGGAGAGAGTAATGAACTATTTTAATAGGTGCAATTAAATTGATTTAAACATAGATTACAATTATAAAACAGATCACTGCATGGGCTGTACTGAGAAGAACAGATATGGCTACGCCGTTCTTCACCAATATCCGCAGCTTGATGTCATTAAAACATATTCAATTTCCTGATGAGCGGTGGGAAGTTTCCATCTCCATCTTTTATGGGGCTTGCATCATCGTATATCTCCAATAACATTTCATCAACAACATGGTAACATCTTTGTCGCCTGGCGGTCGCCTCCCGACGCAGCCAAATTTCATTTTTTAGGTTATCCTCAAGTCATATCTTGGATGGTGTCCTTTCATCCCGGCGCTTCAAAGCCAACCCTATATACGCTCACATCAAACAGCCGTCACCCAAACTGCCAATCACGACCCCCTTCCCGAAGACGACAAACATAACAGAAAATGTTAATCAACCCGGAGCCCGCATCTACAGAGTAAATAAAATAAATTGTAAACAGATGCCATAATTTACAACATGTGGGTAAATAAAGCACTATGTCATCTTTCTTTCTTTTCTTTGCTTTTTTATATTTATTTTGCGGTTCAATCAGGGTCCAACGCCATGCATCCATCCATCCATCCATCCATCCATGCATCCATTCCATCCATCCATCCATCCATCCATCCATGCATCCATTCCATCCATCCATCCATCCATCCATGCATCCATCCATCCATCCATCCCAAAATCTTCTGAGGAGTCAATGACTTCACTCCATGCTGCCACTTTTTCCAGCATGGACTGGAGTGGAAGTTGGGTTAATATGGGGATATAAATCATATTGCTCATGTTCCCTTATTCAAACAGCCCGAGACCAAAGACATTTTTACCTTCAAGCTCTGTAGAACCATGCAGCTAAAAGCTGAGTATGGTAAAAAAATAAAAAATAAAAAAGGAGCGTTTTAAAAGATGTAGCCTATAGGCCTATAGGTTCGGAAGTTTCCACTCCCTCAAATTTGGCAGGATTTATGTGATTACATGGTGTGGCAATGGGAATGACAGATCGGAAAGGTTGAATGAAATCACTCTGGAGTCATCCATCCAAGAGTATCAAACTGAAAACCATTAGTGAAGGGCAATTCAGTTCATGTGCGGTGTGCGGTGAACTTTGTTCAAACGATATGCATACAGGTTAGAAGCCTGTGTTGAGCACAGTTTGCAGTATGAATACTTACTGCATGCCTTGTCTTTATGGCTGGTTGAGCAATATGGACAAAAGTCTAAATCAAACAATTATGTTGTTCATAGTAAAAATATTTATTCATCAGTAACGTCTAACAAAGTGGTATAAAGGAAAGTATTATAGAACACCTATAGAACAGTCAGGTAAGTTCAGAAAATGACATCTCTTTACTGTAATGCAGCCTTTAAAAACCAGGAAAAGACAACACTTGTGTCATATGATGATAGTACAATATCCAAAATCACAGATAATAGTCTTTTATCGATATATCATCAGACTATTATCATCTTTGTTCTTCATCATTGCTCAGCCTTACCTCTATGAAAATAGACCAAATATGGAAATATAACCCAAGGTGTGACACAATGTTGAAACACAATTCTGAGGATTCAATTTAAACATTTCTGTTATCATTCTGCAATATAGGCCCCAGCCTCAAAATTATATCAATATCATGATATGAAGCTATAGATATCATCTGGGACTTTGGACATTGTAATATTGTGATATGGAATAATGTCTCCTTTACAGTAAGAGTAAGGTGATGTAATTTTCTGAACATATACCTGACTGTTTTAGCTGTTCTTCTGTCATGGCAGATGATGATGATGGTTTTATCATCACCACCAGCTTGTATTTTGTAAAAGCACGACTCGTCTTCCCCACTATAGCATCCCAATATCAATATAATGATATGATATTTGTTTTTCTCCAACCCCCTTCAGGGAAATAAAAACGTCTGTGTTTCCGAGGCTAGGCCAAAAGAGAACCATGGGTGTTGTAGTTTTAAATGGAATGGGCTCTTCCCTTTCATTTATGTGCAGAATAATTGTCAAGACGCAAGCTCCTAGGAAACAAGTAAATAAATAAAAATGAATCAGGCTTTTGTTTTTTGTTTTCACATTTCAAATGGCCATGCAGAAGAATGAATGACCATGTCAAATGTTTGTTTGCGCTTGGCCTTTTGTGTCTCGGGGCATCAAAGCACGAGACGAGATTGTAGGAAAAGCAAAGCCCATGGGCCCTTTTTGTCTGAACTTTGATAAATTAGATGGAGGCATGAGAAAATGTCAAGTTTTGACTGTGGTCATAAGAACTGCTGTCTTCTCACATATACACACTGTCGACAGGCAGTGACTCAATCAGCGTGTCTGCCAGTGTGTGTTTGTGTGTGTTTGTGTGTGTTTGTGCGTGTTTGTGTGCGTGCGTGCGTGCTATTCTGTACATAGAGAATGGGTTTGTATTTGTGCACATGGGTGATGGGTGGTAGTAGCAAGAGACAAAGCCAGAGCACGAGTAATTGTCATGTAGCACGCTGTACAAGCATGAATCTGAGATCGTTATCTCACATAGATATACTGTATATGTACAATGGCGTCCAAGGAAATGCAGCATAAACCCAGTCAACAGTCATTTCTCAGTATCTGCCACGGGGGAGATGTTTGGCTGATAACCCTCTGCCACCTGCTTACTTCCAGCAGTGGGGGAAGAGCTATTGCTACTTTTACATAAGTAAAATAGTATCAATAGCACAATGTTAAAATTTCCGTACAAAAGTATGGATTTAAAGTGACATTATGTCACTTTTTTATGAATAAAATATTATTCTGTCCAATCTGTATGTTAGAGTATGTTAATACAATATAACTTATACAATATAACTTATACAACTTATACATTTTGTCTCCCTGCTCTTCTATTGAGACAGTGTCAAAGATCTTGTCTCCCCAGATGGTCAATTTATCAAGCAGCAAGCAAGCAGGCTCTATTAACTCAACGGTAAAGGAAAGTTACATTGAATTGCGACGGCTTGTGAGCTTGTAGATCTGCTAGTAGCAATAAGCAGAATAGCTGAAGTATAGAATAGGGGTTTGTATTCATAATAGAAGTCTAACAAGTAACTGAAGTTTTAAAATAACTGTACTGAAGTAAAAAGTACAATATTTGCCTCTGCCTAAAGTATTGAAAAAGTGTAATACTCAAGGAAAGTAAAAGTACCTCAAAGGCAGCTGTACTTAAGTACAGTAATTGAGCTAATGTACTTCCAGCACCTGCTGCCAGTGGTTCAACTCACAGCTCGTTCTTTATGATGTGTGGTAACCTGACCGTATTGCCCAATAGCCAAGCTCGCAGAGAAGCTTAAACTGATCTGCTGTTAATTCAAATCAGGATTTTAATGCACTTTATGCATTCTGTATACTGTAGGTCTCTTCTGGCTTATGCACAATGTTGGTTGGTTGTTAACTTGTATTATGCTATATATGTTGAATGGACATTTGAGATGGCTCCTGTTACCCATATTTATTTTGATTGCTGATTGCTTATCCAGAGTATTATGGTGCGTGGCTTGTTGATGGTAAATAGTGTGGATAGTAATTACTGGTGTGGTTGGAGAATAAAATCCCCCAACCTTTCCTCCTCAAAACTTCATTTGAACGGGACAATAGCTGTAGATTAAAGACATATGGCGTGATCATTTCAAAGGCTTTGATATATAAGCAACTTTTCTGTTGCTTTATTTAGATTTAGGTAGTGAAGAGACTGGGGGAAATTGGGGGGAAAGGACAACATTTTGACACATGAAAGTCCAACACGGCCAATGTTAATGTGCATAATCCACCTGTAAATAGATATCTTCAACCATACAAATGTGAACAATTTGTATAAAATAATATGTGTAAAAAAAAAAAAGACGCCGCTCATCTGCCAATAGATTTAGGTGAGGTGCTGGAGTCACAAAGGTATATAAAATCAGTTATAAGCTGTCTTCTTCAGGCATATAACACATAACATTTTTAAAAATAAGTAAAGAAAGGAAAAGAAAAAGGAATCGTCGTGGCAATCATGGCTGCATGGCTGATTTGAATTCGTACTAATATCAGCGCTCTCTCTGATAACATGGATACAGTGAGGGCGGTTACAAGTCTGGTCACATATAATGATATGGCTTACTTTCTGTATGGGAACAGACTTGAATGTAAATGTTGGGTGTATGACTGTGTATAGCTATGTGTAGAACATGGCATTAACACGTTTCCACTGGGGCCACCCATACTAAAACGTACACTCATGCTGTAGCGCTGTGAGGCAGTCTGGATGAAACCATCTGCCAAATGCTACTTATTATGTCTATATATTTAGCAAAGTTAATTAGGAGAAGGAAAAAAAGGTTTTGATTCACATCTGCCATTGATAATCACTATGAGAAACCTTATGGCTTGGCGACAAGGGCAGAGGTTTGGCACTGTCATCGCTTCCACTGGCAACAGTCACACTCGACGACCAGCCGAAGCCAGACACACATACACCTCACTGCATCCAGTGGCAACATGTGTACTGAATATGTGATCCTGTAATCAACAAATTCTTCATATACTCGCCCTCGAGCGCTTTCCAGACATCAAAGGAGGTAAAGGGGATGGAATGGTATCTCTGTGTGGCCGTGATTTCTTCTGCTGTACACAAAACAGCCTAGCTCTCAGCCCTCGAGACGCGGGCAGGGAGGCAGCCGAGGAAATTTAATTTCATGACTGTATACCTATATGGGTTCAGACTTAAGTGTTTGACTCACACCTGGGTGGGAGAGGGGTGGAACAAAGGCAAGCTGGAGAGTGAAGTCTTAAAGCAGTACACAGGATCTGATGGAAGACTTGCTTTGTGATATAGTTCTGTGTTTCTTCTTCCCATGGCCCCACTTGGATCCATAGTTTGAGAACATAACCATATGGGACACAAATATAGGGTTTAAGATGTAAAACTTAAAAATGTCCAGCTGTCCAATGTCCATAATTATGCAATTGACACTACAGTATATCGAGCTGCTAATTATGTCTCCTTCTGCATCTTATATATGCTTCACAATGTAATAGCAAGCATGATTTAACGTAATCAATTAAGCATCAATAAAGGTCTTTCTATCTACCAGGTATCTTATCAGTAACTTTGTATTCCTTGGAATTTGGAAACGCTGTCATCAACAAACTACCGGCACTAGAATTGTGTGCTATAACAGCCAAAAAGAGAAAATGACAAGGTTTGAATATGAAAAATGCATTGATGTTGAGTATCTGCACTATACTATACAGCCTTTTGTATTCGATCTTTTTTTCCTGTGTAGAATTATATTGAGAGAGTAAATGCACAAAACGGCAAAATTCTTTGTAAAACTATTATTTTTTTCTTGCTCAATCACGGCACGCTATTACCCAAGAAAGGCAGTTGTACAGACTTGAGATATGAGGTGGTGAAAAAGACATTTTCCGGGCGGCTTTGTGATCAGCACTGCCATCTTTTAGCTGTTGTGTAAGATGAACACAAACTGATCTGGAAAAGTTCTTTCAACGGAAAAGATGTGAGGAAATCAGACAACAGAAAACTGTTACCTCTTCTGAGCATAAACAATTGCTGTGTTTGTTGAGGCGTTGACAGGAAATTGTAAATGCCAAGAAGACTGCTGCATCTCTAACGTGTACACATCCTCACACACGTGCATGCACACAAGCATGCACGCACACACACACACACACACACACGTGCACGCACACACGCACGCATGCAGTACATACATTTATATATATTTATGGATTCGTTTGCGAAATACCAATTTTTTTGATGGTCAAAACATGTTGCTTGTTTGCACTCAAAAAGATTTATTTATTGCACTTAAAAATGTGAGTGCACAGTTGCTTTATCGCTTTCTTTATCTATTATTACTATTATTATTAACAACATGGCTGTTGCCAACAGTGAAACATTAAATTGTAAGTTAAGTATAATGAATAATTCTACATTGGGTTGGGTCATGCTCATGATGACAATCAATATAAGTTTGTGCACTGCTGCTCTCCTAGAACAATAGCTGCATTTTCTTCTGCTCATATTATTGGACCAACATGCCTTTGACCACATGAACTCTAGCGTCTCTATTCTGGGGCAACGGAATCGAAGAATCAGTGGTGGAAAAAGTATGTTCGCTCTGAAAGAATTTATATTCAAATATTTGTGCTGCATTTTTACGATTTTTCAAAAATAGCAGACCTACAAGCTCGTAGCGCTCCACTCGGTGGCGCGCTATGAGCTTGTAGATCTGCTATTTTTCAATAGCTAAAGTATAACATAATGCTTAGTTAAAACACCAAAAGGGGTTCCCGTCCAGAATGGGTTAAAGTATCAATAGTACTGCATTGTATAGAAATACTGTAAGTAAAACGCCGGTAATCAAAATGTACTGCATGAGTAAAATCACAAAAGGCATCAAAATATAATTTTCCGACCGCAGTCGAGATCATGGATTTCACAATGCCATGCCAGACTTCCCGGTCCTTCATTGCCATCCCCAGTTCCTGCTTACTGAAGCATGTGTCGCTATAGCGACGACATCTAGGGAACGACAGTTTTCTACCTCTGGTCTGCTTTGAGGCAGGACTCCACAGAAGAGGGAGGAAAGTGAGTAGAATCGGCTCGACAGTCAAAATATACTTAACCCATTCTGACCTGAGAACAGATTCATACGAGGTTTCCACTGGACACACACTGGGTCTGATCAACCCATTCTGACCTGAGATCAGATTCTAAAAAAATGCCAGTCGTTCTTCGATTTTTCAAAAAATAGCAGACCTACAAGCTCGTAGCGCGCCACTCGGTGGCGCGCTATGAGCTTGTAGATCTGCTATTTTTCAATAGCTAAAGCATAGCATGATGCTAACACCAAAATGGGTTCCCGTTCAGAATGGGTTAAAATACCAAAAGTAAAAGTACTCATTATGAAAAATGTCCCGTTTCACAAGGGATCATAATTATGAATAAAATCATCTTTTGAAAATCGCAGATCTCCAAGCTTGTACCTAGATCTTTCCGCTTGTAGCTCCCGATCCGATTCCGATCATTTGAAAATGACGTGATCGGCCCCGATTTCCTATCACGTGATCGGATCGGGACAACCCTAGTTTTGTAATAATAATTAAAATCTACAAAGTAATTAGTAACTGAAGTTTTCAAATAATTGTAGTGTGGTAAATTCAGTAAAAGGTATACATGCTACAATGTTTGCGTCTGAAGTAAAAGTTTAGAAAATTTGAAATACTCCAGTAGTAAAAGTATTAAAAAGTACAAATTCATATTTGAGTAAATGTACTTTAGTTACTTTCCACCACTGCTAAGAATATATGGTTTAAGTAGTTCAGTTGGTCCTAACATCATTCACATCACATCAATAAGTCATTGCAGACAGAAATTCTGCATTCAACTTTGTTCCTATAATGGCAACAATTATTTTGGATTCTAAACAAGAGATAAGACATGATTTTAAAGTGTGAATTTGTTTCTGGATATGGTCATACTCATAGGGGCGTAGTTCCATGCATCTCTTAAATGATTAAATTAATGATTAAATTAAACTAATTTATTTGTCTTTCACTTACTGTAATGTGTCGCATATCACAGTGAAATGTTGGTTTTAATTAGATGTAATGGTCAATCTTCATTTAGTTCGTTTAATCAGTTTATCAAATCCCCATTGAGTTAAAACTTGTTTAGCTGTGCTGTAGCAGTATATCTTCCAGCTCACTTAATGTGAAAAGACAAATAGTTTTTTTCCCCCCAATCTCTGTGACATAATTTCTGATGAGGCAACCTCAAACCCTAATTGCTCTTATAACAAACAAATAAATGTTGTCAATCACAAAACCAGGCCGTTTGTGCGCGGAAAAACCCCCCAAATAACAGTCCAAACCAAACAATTGGAGGAAGCCCGCCAGAACCCGGTTATACATTGTGCCACACCACTGAAGTCCCATATACCATATCAGCCCTATCACCACCACACATCAACAAACGTTTCTGTTTGTATTTCAGCTTATTTGTGAAAATAAAGAGGCGATGCTTAACTCGAGGTCTGTGGCATGCAGTGACACTTTTCTAGGCCTATAATCTTCCCAATCAGGGAAGACCAAGACAAATTAGGCTGCGCGGTGCTTCCATGGTGCCATCGCTGTAAATCCTCGTCAGGATCCGGCGCGAGGGCACACTAGAACAAGGCCTGGGAGAATAATGTTTGTTCCCAAGATTGCTACACAAGTGTGGATGATATACTGTGAGAAGCTCCCCATTCACAGCCAGTTCTCACACACTTATATAGTATAGCAGAGTGGAATTCTTTCACAATCATAGGTTACAAGGGCTGTACGGGTTTCGGTTTGGCCTCTTGTCCTTTTCTATTACAGGGTTTGTTAACTATATGAACCACCCTCGACAAGACAGCGTGATTGTTTACTCCCGATGTGAGAATATAACAACCTAACAAACAATTAAGACAACGGTGCCCAAGCAAGCATGAAGCATATTGATGCTTCACAATGTGATAATATCTCAAACACAAGGAAAATCTGAATATGCCTCATTTTTATCATCATCACAACATCATCACTGATCATCACCGATCATAATCATCAACATCATCATCATCATCACCATCACCATCATCATCATGTTGTTTCCACTGTATTCATTTGCTCATTCTCAAAGTCTCCCTAGTCATGTCACCAGTATGTGCGTGAGTGGTTTGCTTCCAGTTGGGTCTCCAGAACAGAACATCCGAGATGATCTATTCGTTTTCTCTGTAGCAATATCCAGCCAAGTGGAATCTTCTTTTTGCCACGACAACTGAGATGGGAGGGATGACACCTAACCTCAGTGTCAGCATCCATGTGATGGTTGCATACATTTGCATATAGACTCCATATTTGGGCATAAAAGAGACACAGACATAATAACTGGGTGGGTCATGTATTTTCAACTTGCATCGTTCCAAGTAGGCCAGTGCCCAACGGGCACCGCTCTAGAGGCTCTGGACAGGGCACCCTGCACAGCCTCTGGACAGGGCCCAGATTAGCCAATTAATCACACCTGATTAGCCCTAGATCTCCATATACTGCATGGAGCTGGTCTGTTCTGACATCACAATGATGTTCTGAACTCTGCGTAGACTCCACATTTGGGCAACCGACATAATAACTGCGTGGGGCATTCATTTCCAACTTGCATCGTTCCAAATAGGCCAGTGCCCAACGTGCACCGCTCTAGGTGCAAGACAAAAGTGAGCACGCAAATTGTGATTGGCCAGATTGAGATGATGTATGATGATGTATGACGATAAGAGCGAGTGTGATTTTTTTAAATTGACCTGATAAAGATCCATGATGGACTGAAATGGTGTCCTCTGGTTGTTTTTTCTTAAAACAGTTAGCTAAAATCCATTACTAATAACTAAAACTATACATTTTTGTGCTGTATTTGTGCCAAAACCAAAATAATGATACCAAAAAGTGAGACTTGATGCAAAAGAAGAATTCTCTTGAAAATTACTCTCCATAATTTTTTTAAGACCACTGCAACTTTTATCAAACTGGCTGGATCTACTGACAACAAACAGCTATTAGCTGAGGGAGGAATAAGCTAACAAGCACCGGATCAATATCATCTGTATTTCGAGTCATTTAACTTCATTCAGTGCAAGCAAATCTAGAATCAGTTCTTTTATAAGCTGAACCAAAAGTGTCTGAAACAGTCTAGAATCGAAACTGAATCCAGCTGCCAATGTCTTTAAATCAGCTTAAATTAAGTGTGCCGCAGGAAAGAGAGAGACGGCAGGCATGGAGAAAAGAAAGAGAAAGAGACAAAAAAGAAAGTGAGAAAGACTGATATGAAACACAGAGCAAAAGAGAAAATCGGATTGAACAGAGAGAGATAGAGAAAGACTGAGAGAGTGAGAAAGATTTCAGCTACAGAAATGCAAAGAGAAAGAAGTGATAAGTTAAGCTCAACAATAAATAAATAAAAACACAAGCGAGAAAGACAGAAAAGAGAGAGAGCTGGAGAGGGAGAGAGGGGGAAAACAAGAGAGGGAGAAGCCAGTTCAGCTCCAGTTGGGATACCCAATCTGCGTTCTTGGGCTCTGAGTCGAGTCAAAACCATCAAAAGCTTGAGGTTTGGGACTCCAAAGTCGGTTCAATCTCCGACCCTTTCCCGCAGCCTTTCATGGTCTGCCAAACGTTTATTTGTTTTGGATTAATGTAATTAACCCCGCCTTTCCCGGTGTCGCGCGGAGGAGCCAGGAGTCACAGTGAAAAGATTACAAGGGCCCCCGCTTCTCAGATATCCAGCCCAACCACCCCGGCTCACAGATTTCATATCAATGGATAATATTTTGCTTCAGCTTGACATGTAAATCGCCCTCTGACAGTTCTCATGAGCACATCAGCTCACCCTTCACTGTCCAGATGGCAGAGATAAAGACAAAAAAACCTTCTGGTACTGTTGGAATAAACAGATAGATGAGTTTTTTAGCACAGTGTCACAGATGGACCCAAGACATTCAACAGGCACGTACACATGAAGTAAACATGACAAAACTCCAATAATAAGAGTACAGTAGTATTTTACAAGAACATTTTGTTTACAAAATAAAATAAAAAGTGTAGGCCTACTCAAAAGCCAGGACTTTTTTGTCAGGGCTTGCAGATAGATTTCATAATAATAAGTTGTTATCTGAAGCTATTAGCCAGTGGCCACATACAATTGCCAAAGCTTTCCACAGACAATGCAAGTGGCACTGACTGTAATGCTGAATGGAACATTTGTATGCTCTTAAGTAGTTCTAAACAATAAAATAGATAGGATATCAAGTTTCTTGATTAATAGTTTGGCTCTGCAGAAGAATGTTTGCCAACCTCTGCTATAAATCACCCTAGTGACCTGAAGAAGCACTGTGACTCCAATTTATCAGTTTGAAAAAGAAACAGTGGTGATATTAGATATAGATATTAGGTTCAACAGTATATCTCAGAGCCAATCTATATAGCCTACAAATATTTTAATACAAAATACCACAAACAAATGCCTTTGTCGTTTTTTCTAATACAAATAAATAAATCGTAAAATCGTAATCGAAAATGTAGGACGGCGCAGACAAAACCAAAAGTTGAGTCGCCGTCGCGTCGCAGAGGAGCCTAGAGAAATAATTCTTCTGGCGTCAATACGTTTTCATATGACAGAAGTCATGATAGAAATTATATGTAATACATTAGGGTTCCAACTGCAGTAAAATGTCCCATAAATCCTGGGGGTTTTCGATTTCATACCCGGCATCTCCCACCGTGGCTCTAGAATGTGAAAAAAAGAGGGAATTTCTTAAAAAAAAAAAGTGTAGCAGGGAATCGACGATCAGAGCCAGATGGGAACCAATAATTTTTCAAAGTGTGGCATGATGTATAACGTTGCTTCTGATTCAACATATGTTTGTATTATTTGAGAGATTTCTCCTCAAGCCAGCAGAACATAATAGCCATATAAAGAAGGCCATTGTTTCAATGTGTTTAACATGTGATCACTATCATATGAAGAAATTCAGAATTTTACTACATTTTTCTTAAAAAAAAAAAAACATGATACTGACACTTTGTTTGACTAAAAAACACATGTGTCAGTTGACTTGTCATCGTCAAGGACCAGCTTCATCATGCTGCTGTAAACACGTCAACACCCATGTTTGGCTCTTATATAAAAATATGGACTTATTATTATATAAAAAATGAATGCATGTTCTCCACTGGTTTTAATGTATACAGTGAACAATGTCTGGGGTGCATGGAGAGAAAACGTGTTCTTGCAACAGCAGAACAAATAAATAAATAATAAATACCACTAAAACATAAAGCCTTTCTATGAAACATTTAGGATACTGGGGAACATTTGATGTGGATTACAGGGTTGTGAAGAAAACATGGCCAATATATACAGTACAAGTCAATATACAACACATTGTGAGCTTGTATATTTTTGAATAAAATGTATTTAAATTGTTACATTGTGACATATTAAACATATCAGACAGAGGCCAGGGCTAAAACATATCCCCAGCATCCATAAAGATGAATGAACAGAGGAAGAATATGAAAAGCAGAGGCGCAGAGGCATGGATGCCCCCCCCCCCATTGCATCTGACACCAGAGAACATTTAATTTAATATTGGACTGTAGTCTGTACATACTCAACACCAATCCATCAATGTATCTCATCTTTTACTGTACAGAATCTGTGCACTTATTTTCTTTCACAACCCAGTTGAACTAATGCGGGATTACCATAATAACACCCTATAAGAACGGTGATTACGGCTCAATGGAATGATTATCCATGTGTGTTTCGTGCAGTATACTTTTTCCTAAGCCGTCTTTAAAACTAATCCCATTGTCAATTTGTTCGAAAACGGCGCCAACTAGGGCTGGGCAATTAATCCAAAAATATACAGTATATCAAAACCGTTATTTAGAACCAAGAACCGACTTAATTAAACTTGCTCATGCAGGTTAACCGAATAATCGAGATACAGTTTTTTTTGTATACATTCAATTTATAATAGATCTTTTTATAATCAATTTAAAATCAATTAGTCTGATTAACCACTTAATCCTGGATTATACTTTATTGTGCAATGGTGGCGTACAAAAATAGCCAATCTTCAAGATCACAATGGGTTAAATCGGTACGCTTGTAGATCTGCTATTTTCACTTTACTTAAAAATAATCGTTCATTAATTGTAGCTGAGGCACATGTTTTGATTTAAAGTCACATTGCCCAGCCCTAGAGTCAATGTATAGCTGCCTGTCTCCATGACTTAAATGTCTTGCATGTTCTTTTGTGTGCGTGCGTGCGTACGTGCGTGCGTGTGTGTGTGTGTGTGTGTGCGTGTGTGTCACTGTCACACTAGCCTTGGAAACCCTACTGTCTCACTGATCATCAGCAGGCCAGAGGGTCCCAAGTCTCAGTCCCGTAATTCCCTTTTTGTTCCTCAAGGGGTCAGCCTAACTCACTTTGACATCACTGACTGACCACAGTGGACAGTGAACAGCCATGGGGACTATAACAGAAAGCCAAGGTCACCTTTCTGGATGACCCCTGGCTCACACAGCTATTGCATTCACCACACTACATCCACATCTAGCACTCACATCTATTTAGGATACAGTATAAACAATGCAGAACCTGCAACTTTACATATGCCGTGTTAGTTCTGTGATTGTATACGCTCACAATGTGTCGCAATTAGAACAAGTTTGAAAGAATAACTTGTGAGTTCTGGGTCACACCACCTCGGGCAGGGCCCAAACTATATGTTCTATAAGAACCTCATCTGAAACAGAGCCATAGCGTATGGAAACACACCCAGAACACGTGAAAAGAAATGCAGGGTGGCGTGCATTCTCTGCAGATAGACCTACAGAACATGCTTTCTTCAAATGTAACATTACTCAAATAATATTATATAACCTCACCCTTGCCTCAAATTCATACAGGCCTATAATGTCAAGGAACACCAATTCTGTAAATGAATACATGTTTTTTGTTTTTTAAAGAAGGGTTAAATTATATTGCAAGAGATCGCCACGACGCCACGTACTGGTGGTGGGGTGAGGACCCAAAAGCCGGACAGCTGTGACAGAGATGTACTGTACTGTAGTAGCCTTGTGGTAGCATCATGTCACATATTGTCGCATATCAATGCTGTCGGGCAGAGGACTTTGAAACTCCACTCCAGAAATTAATGCCGATCTACAAGCTTGCAATGTAACGAAATGTGTGTTGCGAGCTTGTAGACCTGCTATTTTCGTTCTTTTTTAATATATTAAATACATTTACCAGTAATCAATAAAAAGTATTAACAAAGTTGAGCTTGAGATTAAATAATAACTACACTGGATGCATTGGAACACAGGTTATTATTTTTCCAATTTCCTGAAAAGTAGCTGTTGACATACACGGTTTACCCGTGACAGTTACAATACACATAAACCATGACCAACATACATTATGATCTTCTGCATGAGCTCTAGCAATAAACGGTTTAGTTTAATTCTTCCAGAGGGAGATTCAAGTCAATCTCTCAGTGAAAGAATAAAACCCGTCGTGGCCTCAAATATGGGGAAACTCGGTTTACTTCTTATTTTGGAATGATCTAATCTGTTTCTTTTATTACCCGCAACCATCTAAATGAAGTGGGCCTCGATCTCTCAGCGCTTGCTGCTGGAGGGATTGTGGATGGGTTTTCACACATCATTTCAAGGTCTTCAGTCTTTCTGGAAGGGAGTGGGCTACTAGATTTTTGGATCAGAAATGTAATTTATCCTTTGCTTTTTGTTCCCCCCTACCTTGGAAATATCCCTAAAGATCTCAGCAAATATGAATAACACATCGTTTAAAGATGAATGAAGCAAATAAATAAATAATATATAACAAAAACATTGGCTTCAGGAGTCCTCCCACAACTTCTTATAAACATAATCAACTCTGTTTGCTTAATGGAGAAAATGTCTCATCTACATTCCAAAAAGAGAAGGGGGATACATGTCTTCGAATATGACTATGAAATGATATCATTAGACATGCAGCTGCATTATGAATTACTTGCTTTTCTGTTTGATGATTGGGTTAGGCTATGTCACAGGGCACAGACCCCACCTATTTTTTGTTCCTAAAATAAATACAAAATATAAGTGTCAAGAAATAAAGTGTCAAGAAAAGAAAAGAAAATAAACCCCCCAGGAAAGACCACCACCTCTGTGAATCTTGAGTAAAGGACTGGCATCAGTCGCACGCATGCATGCGTGCATTTGTGTGTGAGAGAGAGAATGGGTGAATATGGGTGAGGTTATACTGTGTTATATTTGAGATTCTCTGTTGAGGGGAAAAGGAGGGGGCCAATTGTATAGACCCCTGTGGGACCCCCGACAACAAAGTATTTTGTGCGTTTAAAGGTGGGCGAAAATACGAAGCAACTGAAAAACACGTTATTACAATGGTAGTGGATGGAGAGGAAACTTTTGTCCAACCAAGAAACAGCAACCGATGGCTGAGAGAAGAGGGGCACGATCACCGTGCGGGACTTGACAAAGAGTCAGTTATCTGTTTCTACAGCAGCTGCATCATGCCAGCTCGTTGGGGAGAGAGAACATAAAACAAGAACGTTCAGGGTGTTTCCCTCTTGCTCCGTGCCACACTCCCTACACTTGACCTTGGCACTGGATCAGGTTGTTCGTAGTTGGGAGCTCCCTTGCGTGTTTAGAAAACTCGACAGAGCTTCTTCTGATGAGGATCCGCTGTGCTGGGTCTCGTATCATCATTATTCTGTGTTTGTTGTCAATCGCACTGGGCCTTTTCCACATGCTTTGTAAATACAGCTGTCATTTGGCAGCGATGTGGCGGTGCATGGGCCTAAGTGAAAAAGTGGCAAAAACCCATGAACTCGGTGATTATCATATAAGGCCAGCTAACCACCAATATAAATAAAAAGCCAATTATCCTGATTTCTGGTTTATTGCGGCAGTAGGTCGCAGATTACTATGAAAAAAACCTGTCCGTCGCGCCACCATATGTGGCCGTCAGTCAGTCCATCATGCCTCGTGACATCACGCCTCGTGACAAATCACGCTACCATATATGGCCGTCTGTCCATCACGCCTCGTGACGCGCTCCATATATGGCCGTCTCCATATATGACGATCACGACACTGACCTCATCAAACTCTGGATAGCCATACATGGAGAAGTCTGGATCATCACCTACAGGCCTGAAAATTAATGCCCGGCCCTACCTGGGCCCTCATCAAACCCTGTACACTCAAGACACACTCCATATATGGCCAGACCTAATCAAACCCTGTACACTCAAGACACTGCCCCCGTTGCCACCCTTAGATCTCCATATGGAGCTGACCTGTTCTGACATTCCATATGTTGATCTGACCTCATGAAACCCTGTACACTCAAGACACGCTCCATATGGCCAGTACAGAATGAATTCCAAATGTTGCCCTTTAGGGCGATGTCTTACTGGTTCAGACGTCATTTCCCTTGCATCAGCGTAATATGTCTTTACATGGAATCTAATCAACGCTGCAAATTCAAATTCTGGAGAAACATCAACTTTATTTAATGCTTAAAAACGAATATAAAGCAATAATGTGGTTTCGAGTGAATTTAGTCAGATTCTCACTCCGTCATTCTTCAGCCTGACCACAGCTCTGGTAGAGCTCGTCGGTGGCTTGAGCTCTCTGTGATATTTCATTTGAAACAAACAGAACAACAACAAAAAAATAAGCTACACAGAGTTGTTGCTGTAAAGATAATTCTAAATCAGCTCCATGTTAGGCCACTAGACAACACACAGAGACATGCTATAACAAAGACTGGCACAAGGACATCGGACACCAAGGCCTATTATATTCTACACATGGCTTGCGATTCGGCCCGTTGTGCTACTAGGAGGCCTATAGCTGGTTTTGTTTTATCGTCGCTATTCTGTGTTTTACTTGTCCATTCCGTTATGGTTGGGAACTTGGGATTAGGTGCCTTTGGGGCTCTCTCCGAGGATGACCAAAGAGTCAAGACGCCATGCAGGTCCTACACTGTCTCTAATAAGAATTTGACAAACCACAGGAGTTGTTTTCAGCGTGTGTGCTCTCTCCCCCTGTGGCATGTTCTATCGGCAGCCCCCCCCCCCCCCACACACACACACACACACACACACACATTTCCATCTCGATCAAGGGAGCCAACGGTTGTTCGGCCAGTTCTGCTTCATGCCATTGTTTTGGTTTGTTTGTCTCGAGTGGGTCTACGTTTCGCTCCATCTGTTGTTTTGTTCCTCGTGTCGGACAAACGTTCCATTCAGAGACAATTAAATATTAAGGCAAAAACTGGCTGACGCCGTCTGTGAGAGTCAAACGTTAGTGTGTGTAATGCCCACGTACATACATTTATTTTCCTATTATGCCACCCAAATGTGGATTTATTGTAAAGCATTTATGTCTTTGATAGGAACCAACATGGAGAAACAAGCCCTGTACTTTTTGCAAACTGTAATCAATCAATCAATCAATCAATCCCTGTTTTCGTGTGTGTGTGTGTGTCACAAGTGTACAACACTTCTTGCGTGGCAACATGGGCTAACGCACACACGCACGCACATGCACGTGCACACACACACACACAAACAAACACACACACACACACACACGCACACACGCACGCACGCACACACGCACGCACACGCACACGCACACGCACACGCACGCACACACTCCCGAACCTAAACAATGATCCATCATGAGAATCCACATCCTCCTCTCAGCCACATCAGTCCCCTTACTGCGGAACGGTTGGATCCCCGGCTCGGCTGCTAACTGTCAAAATGCAGAACTCCCAGCCGCCCACTCACCACTAGAAAGAGACCACTGTGGACGCATGCATTTAATAGGCTGCCATAAGACTAAATGAGGGCCCGCATCAGCCGCACGGACTCTTCTGATCTGGGCTTGGATTTGCGACACACCTCGTTTTTTGGAGGAGCGCGACACAATGGCAGAATTGTGCAGGCTGTAAATGGAACCGTTTTGTTTGTTGTGATTAGCGACGAGTTGTCTGGGGACCTTGACCGTTGTTGTCACCGAGGTCTGTGTGTGTGGGCGTGTGCTGTGTGTGGCTGTGTGTGTGTGCGTGTGTGCTGTGTGTGTGTACGTTTGCATGTGTGATCATAACTTGCATGGAGTGGGTGGGTGGTCATTGTCAGCCACCCCCTTGGCTGACACCCCCTTGGCCAAATGTGGTCAGACTCCCCCCCCCCCCAACCCCAAACACACACACACGCACTAAGGATTAACATCGATCCAGCCTCATACTCATACACATACACACACACACCTAAGCACGCAGGCACGCACACTCACGCAGGCACGCACAATCACGCACGCATGCAAACTCGCGCAGGCACACGCACGCATGCATGCACTCACAAGTGTGCGTGCACACACACACACACACACACACACACACACACGCACGCACACACACGCATGTGCTTGTGCACGCCACTGACCATGGCAGCTGCAGTGATGTGACCACACACATTGCCTGCCCAGGAGTGCTGTACCACCTAGTGTGGTGCTGAGGGTGCCTATTGGGCCCCAGGAATGGACCCTTCTGATGGGAAAGCTCACGTGTTGAAAACTGTTACTCTTCAGGACTCAAATTGAAAGATACAATGCGTTTTGGGCTTGTCAAAAACATTAGTTCAAAGATTGTTGGACAACCACTTCAGAGGCTCTATTCATCCATGCACGTACAGTATGATAACAGCATCCTACGGTTAGCAAGGAATATCACCTCTAATACTAGCCATGCTTTGTATGGAGACTCAGTATAGGTTGCTGCCTTCAGGAAGGAGATATGGTGTTTCAGCATAATCAATAAGGTCAGACTGAACTACTGAAGAGGTCTTTTATCCATCAGTCGACTCTGAGGCTTAATCAGGATTTGTCCAGGACTAGACTGAGCTGTGGACATTTCTCTCTGCCCTTATGTTTCTATATATGTAACTGTATTTTCTTGTTTTGTCCTGTGTTATGTCAAATGTGTGTATATGTGTTGCATACAAGGCAACTGGGTCACAAAACTAATTTCAGTGCAAACTGACAATACTATATCTATATCATATCAAATCTGCTATTTTTTTGTGTGACACTGTAGGAAATCAAAGTGGGGCATTCATTTACGAGTTAAAATATGGACATTACTTTTAAGAGGTACGATATAGCACATCCGATCATATGCCCAATAGGATGGGATGGATAGAACAGGATGTCGTACCTGTCGGGTGGAAACCTGTCCAAAACTGTCCAAACTGTCCAAAACTCTTGCTTTTCAGGATTCAAATTAAAAAAACAAATTAGCAATCATGGTAGCAGATCTAAAAGCTCTAAACGAGCGAGTGAATCGAGCTTGTAAACCTTTGATTCATGTGTGTGACGTTGTATGATCACGTAGGGCGTTGATTTACAAACAACCACAAAAGGTTAAAATATAGAGATAAGACAGAAACGATAGGATAGGATAGGAAGTTACAATAAGACAGAATTTGATAGAATAGAATAGAATAGAGCCTATTCAATAGGCCATTCGTGATTAAGGGTGTGTTCTGAACTTCTGATATAGCACACCTTGTAATGCAAACTAATAATAATAATCATACTATAATTCAGTGAATGTCTGTCTGTCACTGACAGCGCGTTATCTCATCATTGACTGCACGAATCACTCCCACTCCGTGGTCTATCTCCGACCGAGCCACACTATTAGCACACATCTCTCCATGCCAAAAAAAAACCTGCACCCTCCCAGAAACCGGCTAGGCTACTTTTTACAGACGCAACTGTCATATTTACTGTACAAATATGGTTTTTACATCACCACACAATGGGCAATGCGCCCGGGCGCAGTACCCCCCACGGCCACAAGAGGGGGGCAAATATCTCACAACGGGTAAGGGCTAGTAATAATAAAGCTTTATTTATATAGCACCTTTCAAGAACAGATCACAAAGTGCTAAAAAACAAAAGAGAACACAATAAGGAACACAATAATAATAGCAAAACATTGTACGTGGGTGCGCTCCAGTGCACATATCCGAACGCACTCCAACTGTCCATTCCTTGTATACCAGTGGTTTTCAACTCTTTTCATATCAAGGCCCAGGACTTCACATTCGACACACGCGTTCCACACCCCCACAGGACTTCAAGTACCTGGGCTCATGGATCAACTCAACCGAGCAAGATCTGAAAGTGAGGACGGCACTTGCATGGAGGGCCCTGCATGGCATGACCAGTGTATGGAACTCTAATCTCCCCCGTCAAATCAAACTCAGCTTCTTCTACGCAACAGTGGAGTCTGTTCTCCTATATGGCAGTGAATGCTGGACCCTGAAGCCAACCCTGCAGAAGTCCCTTGACGGGTGCTACACCAGAATGCCGCGTGCAGTACTTAACATCAGCAAGACTGTACATGTTACTAACAAGACTCTGTATGAGGGATTACCAAGGGTGAGCCAGGAGGCGGGACACTGCCAAAGGCATCAAGAACCAACACACGGGCATCGATCACGAGGACGTCCCACGCTAACATACGTGGATGTACTCAAGAGCGATGCAGGAGTGCAAAGTACCAACGAACTGGCCAGATGTATGGAGAACCGGGATGACTGGAAACGACGATGGAGGGCTCGTCTGAGGACGACCTAGAGAGAGACAGGGAGTGCAGTGCCAGGTATCGAGTCGGTCGGACCCACGGCTCTCCAGAACCACCACAAAAGGCTTTGGTCAGGCTCTGCCAGTGGGCCTAATGAGGCCAACTCCTTTCACCTGTGCAATTTCCAGCCTCTGCCTCAGCCAATTGAGGCTCAACCAATCAGGCTCTGCCAGTGGGCCGAATTGATTGCCATGTACACTTTTCAGTTTGCAGTCTTCACACACACACAGGCACATACACAGATCTCCATGTGGGACACCGGCTGACAGTTAAAACGGGTGCTATGATGACAACGTATATCATTAGGTTCCAAAGTTGCATTGTTCCCAAGTAGGCCGGTGGCCGACTGGGACGGGCACGTACAGGTCTAGTATAGAGAGTATGCACACACAGTTTGGAAGCGCTAACTTCCAGGTACGATGATGTCATGTGCATACCCTCTATTCTCTAATTCACCTTTAACTAAGTCCCAACCTCTCCCACTTGGACACTCCCACTTAGACACTTTCCAGCCGACTCATTCATTCCAATGTAAATATCATGGATTTTACACATTAAATAGGCCCTACTGGTTAATTTTTTCCATATGCACAGGAAAAAAAACAAAAAAACAATGTTATATCATGCAGAGGTTTTGTCTAAACCATGTTATGCTTCGCTGTGGTTGGACCATAGCAGTTTGGGGAGGGGCTTTGCTATAGGTCAATTGTGTAGACTCCTTGTAATAATAATAATTATTAGACTCCTTGTAAAGTAACTGATGCAGATGTTTAACTCTTGACAGCATAACATGATCATCATGTTATGCTGTCAAGAGTTAAATAAGGGTCCATTGGTTTATACCAACTCTCCATCATTTAGCTTGGGACCACCTGGAACCCCTTCAAGGACCCCAGTGGTCCCCAGACCACTGGTTAAAAGGGAAAACCACTGGTGTGCACTAAGTCAGGCTGAGGTTCTGTTTTGGGAGATAAAAGGAGGAGAGCGCAGAGCCCTCATCAGAGGCAGATGAGCAGTATACGGTACCTCTCTGGACTGTGGTGGAGAGACACACCACTAATATCAGGTTGGTTCCAGAGACTAGCACAGCAGGGCCGCTGCGCTAACCAGACAGCACCAAGATCAAGGCTTACATACAGGAACATGTCCACTTATCCATGGCAATACTACTAATGCTGCTGCTGCTAATAATTATCTTTTTATGACGCGTGCGTAACAAAATGTCCATGAGACATGCTGCTGTCAATGAGTCATACTGATTATTCTTGACCATACCATTTTTATTTAACCACGTTCACCCTGATTCCTACAGTATATTCCTACTCCTACAGTACAGTATCCAAAACATATTTATATATAGTAGCAAATTCTTTAAAAAAAGAAAATTTACTAAAATACTCAGAAGAGCTCAAAATACTGCAACGCATTGTGACCTTGGAGATCTGCTACTCTCTTCTCTTTTTGGGGGGAGGTTATAAATAAGTGTTAAAACTCGATTTCTTGCGAGAACACAATGACGATGGATGAATTGGCAACAACGGAAATGTTCAACGGAAATAGAACCATATATAAAAAGGTATTTTCAGCGGAGCTGCAGCTTGGTGGTTCATCAGCGCAGGGCTGGCTGATCACAATCTAGTGTCTTTAAATCTCAGGAACTGGGCTTTAAAGGGATTACTGCCTTATCAACATGTTCTATGAGAACCTTCTAAAAAAAAGTGTGTATTTTAGGCACTCTGTGGTGAGAAGCTGTGCGTGCGTGTGTGTGTGTGTGTGTGTGTGTGTGTGTGTGTGTGTGTGTGTGTGTGTGTGGTTGTGTGTGTGTGTGTGTGTGTGTGTGTGTGTGGTTGTGCACGTGCGCGTGTGTGTGTGTGTGGAGTGAATGGCTTGGCTCCACATCAAAGGCCTCAGCAAGTCTGTGCATTAACGAGGCCTTTTGTTTCCTGCCTCCCAGATTACAACAGGTCTCCCCCCTGTACCACCAATGAGCGTGTATGTGTGTGTGTGTGTGTGTGTGTGTGTGTGTGTGTGTGTGTGTGTGTGTGTGGAGGGCACAGTAACCTGCACAGTTGAAACATCCTCCTCTTTATCTGTCTCATCCCAGCCAAGGCAACATAACAGACCTGCAGTAGCAGCCAAACTATGACACACATAGTCACAGAGCAGTGGTTCTCAGACATTTTCATGTCATGGATCCCTAAATTCATATGTATTTGACCACGGATCCCCATCTGGAAATATCTCAGCTGGGAGGGACCCCCAGCTGACACAATTATTCAAAAATCACACCCGTGTGAAGTAAGTGGTGCAACTCCGTGTGGGGGTCCCCGGGGGGGAGGGGGGGGGTCCAGACCCACAGGAACGCACCCAGGGTGCCGGCCCGTTTCCGGCGAGCCGCCCCGCGTCCGAAACGGTTGAGAAATTACAGAGTTATGGGGGTTCCTCTACTACTGTACCCTCTACTGTACTGTACTGCACTGTCACTGTACTGTACTGGCACACCTGAAATCACCATATATACAGTTAACATGTGCGTGTGTGTTTGTGTGTGTGTTAGGTTTCACACAGGTGGTGAAAAACAACCATGCTGTTTTCGTGCTCACACATACCCAGCCAGCCAGCTACACACACACATTGTCACTTAAGGAAGTGGTTTGCACAAAAATAGCAGACCTTAGCTCACAATGTGTCGCTTGGTGAAGCGCTCTGAGCTTGTAGAGCGGTTATTTTCAAATCGTCAGTGTATCACAACTGTTGAAAAGCTTTCGCACACCCAGTTGAAATGTCTTTGTGACGGGTGCTTGCGTATTTGATATGGCAGGTCAGGTGAGTCACGAAAAACAAGAAGAACGCTCAAACCCGTGTTCCAACTTCCTTGTGATGTATTATGTTGTTGTTTTGTGTAATAATTGGTTGGATTAAATCCAAACAACATTATGTTATGTTGGTGACTACGGATGGAAATGATCAACCTAAATCCAAATCCAGTGAATTTACATAACATCATGTGTTGTTCATTAATCTGTGCTGTCCACTCCAAATATACAAATAAAGCAAAGTACTTGCAGAGTACAGGGGTAAACCTCATTAGGCTACAGATTAGGCTAGAAGACGCAACACCAAGACGTTCTTCAAGCACCTTGACCTTATTCAGCATGCTTGAAGAAGGTCTTGGTGATCGAAATGTTGCATCTTTTGTACGGAGGCGGGAGTGGATCAGGGGTAGAGTGGCGGGTAGAACAACCAGATGGGAACCGTGAAGTTCCCAGTCCGATCCCTGTGGGCTCCCCCAGAGTGTCCTTGAGCAAGACTCTGAACCCCTAATTGTTCCCGATGTGCAGGTTGGTGCCTTGCATGGTTTCCTCCGCCATCAGTGAATGTGATGCACAATGTAAAGAGCTTTGGATAAAAAGCGCTATATAAATGCACCATTTACTGTGTAAGTTGGGAGTCGGCCGCTACTCAATAGGCACTGGTCTAGTTCTTGGAATTGGAGTTCTAATTTCATGTTGTATAGATTTTATTTCTTCACAGATTTAACAATACGAAAAGCATTCCATGCAGGCATTCCAAAGAACTGATTTAATCCAACCAATTATTAACCACTTTCAAAGTGGCTTCTCTATTTTGGGCATGATGTCATTATTGGGGAATTTTTTTTAAGATAAAACTTTTCAAAACTAGCAGATCTACAAGCTCAAAATGTGCGCTTGTATAAAGGCTTTAGTGGTTCAGCAACATGCATACGTACTATGTCAAGCAGCTCCCCATTCACATAAAAAGTTAACACAAGTATAACTTTCCAGAATTGACAGAAACGACATATCTGAACCCTGGAACTTCTGACCTCAGATGGCCTGATATACGGGAGCCTTGTGGTACGATGCGACGCAGACGCTGCAGCGTGCTGCCACAGTATTTCCAGTCGTTATCAGACCTGCTTTCCACCCGCGGGCGTGGGATCATTTAACGTCTGTGCAGACATATAGCGGTGCACTGCAGGATGCTCCCTGAATGCACTGCATCGGCTGCGCAGACGCATATAGGTTTACATACGATGCTCCCTGAATGCACTGCATCGGCTGCGCAGACGCATATAGGTTTACATACGATGCTCCCTGAATGCAATCAATGCACTGCATCGGCTGCGCAGACGCATACGTTACATACGTGCACGGAAAGACGTTTTGTTCCTACAGTGAGTCAGTGAGATGTATCCAACATTAAAGTCTAAGAAAAGTGATTCATATGAAAAATGATGGTATAAAGGATTGGTAGCTAATTATATTTGCTTGCTTGACTAGATTATAATACCATTATTATATACATTTATGTTTTAGAGAAATTTAATGATGATGGAACATCATATAATTATGTTTTTTTTTTTCACCCACAAAATGAACTAAAGGCTCTTCGGAGGAGAACCCCCTCATACTGTATACTTTCTGGTTAAACGTTTGTGTCCTGAATTCAAAGGACATTTACTAGTGGAGTAGATGCTGGCTTGTTGAGACTTTATTGCTATTGCTATTTTATGAGCTAATTTATAGAACAGAGTAAAAAATAAATGAAGGTTGGAGACATTATGGATGGCATGCATTATTCTTTGGACTACAACATTAAGGATACATTGTTGCTTCTGCAAGCCAGTGACTGTAACTAGATCTTGGACAAAGCCAGCTATTTGACCAATTTTAGGCTTTCACTCAAATACAGTGATTTTAGGCAACTTGCTCAAAGACACATAGACGATAGTTTTATAGTAAATGTAGGGTGGATGGTTGAGCATTTCTCAATCGCACCCCCCCCCCCCCCATCTGGGGATTTGAACCTGTAACCTTCTTGTCACAATAAGCCCCTGTCCTGAGGTCGAACATTTGACGAAAATAGCCGATCTGAAAGCTCATAACGTTGTGAGCCTGTAGAACGGCTATTTTCTGCTATATAAGATATTGCTGAAGAGGGACATATATAGTGGACCTATTGAGCCCTGGGATTGAGAGACCCTC
>NC_137874.1:33826216-33848716 GCF_963924005.1 Protomyctophum bolini | reverse complement strand
CTAGCCTTAATCCTAAACTTAACCTCAGTAAAACAAATACAAGAATGCAAGAACCGCTGGGGGGCGAGCAAGCAGTCCACGAAAAATAAACGGGGGCAACTGTGTTTTGGGGTGAGTGTTCCAAGGACACAAGTATAGAGCCCTGGCCCCTGAGGGACTCCGGTCAGCCATATAGGGTTTAGGTGGTTACATTTTAAAGTGACTGCAGTGCACGAACAGTCGAACACAGCCTGATGCGGGGGGAAAAAACGACAGAGATCTTCCATGGAGTGGAGAGACAAATCATGGCCCATGCACGCAAGGGAAGGGGACCGTCGTCTCTCTGGAAAAACAGCTGTCTATATTTAATCAAGGCGAATAAACAAGGAGTTTAAACAACTCATTTATAATTTAGATTTGCATACATTAAAAACGCTCATTTTAATCTTTGTATTAATATGCATGGACGATATTGTATAAATATGCGGCTTTATGCAAATACGAGCCACATTTTCTGTTTGTATTTAATTCTGTTTCCCAGCTGTGGAGCATCATTCTCATTCAAGGCAAAGAACCGACTTCAGATTAAGTCAAATATTAAGTCACAGCATGGGAGTGTATAAATATTTCTCAATTAAAAAGTCTGAGGACCAGCTATGCTACTGTATCAGCATTAAAAATGCATCGGCATGTGGGAGGGCACGAGGGGAAGAAGCAAGTTGTTGCTAGTTTGATAAGACATCGGAACTTCACGTCTACACCGTCTTTGAACTGCATCTCTCCCGTCGTCCAATCGAGGAGTTGCAGCAGCAAGCACTTTCTCTGTTCGCCGTGTGTTGCGGAGATTGCTACAAAATCCGGGGGATGTAACGACCAGCCAGAAACATGCTGTGCTCTTTTATTGATGAGCTCACTGAGCACTCGGATGTTTTTCTAACACAATGTCCCACATTCGCTCTATACTTGTGTCTGGGTTGTTCACTTCTGTGTAGTTGATTTTGTTGATTTCACTGTGAAATCTGGACTTTTAATTGAACTCTCAGGAGTTAAAGTAACACTTATTTGTACTGTGTAGTGTGTACATATAGATTATTTCCAATATGACAGAATGCCTTCATCACAATATGACATTTTAGATAATCAGGTAATATCACACAGAGCTATTTTCCATCACAAAATGCATTAATTTACCGCAAAATGCATTCATTACTGTAAATGATACGTAGCAGTCAGATATACTCGAGGGGCTCATTCAGTGTCATGCAAGAAAAGACCCACATGTCATTCACTGACGTGGCAATCAGCTGACCAATTGGTTGGACGGGGTATTTAAGCTCACCTAAGACTGGATTCTTCCTGCGTTCCTTCCTCTGCAGATGCGTTCCTGGTGTTGTTTGCTCCCACCGCCACCCCAGCACCACCGCTGGGCTCTTCTATTTCTGGACCCATGAAGTCTCAGCATACCTGAAAGAAATGTTTGGGGAAAAATAGGAATAAGACAAATGCAGGTGTCATGCATGGCAGCAACAACAGTAAGAAGTAAACACTTGATGGGTACCAATTACAAACCAAGATAAAAGAAAAAATAAATCAAATAAAATTAAATAATGAGATTACATTCTGGCACTAAATACCTGCATTGGATCTCTGAATGAGTAAATATAATGTAGTGTACAGTCACTATCAATAAATACAAATCTCTTTGTGTCCGAATAGCTCAGTTGATAGAGCACTCGCCTTTCGACCACAACTATAAGGTCATAGGTTAGATCCCGGGCACCGCCAACTCAGCATATGAGGAGCACATGCAGCTTGAAGTCGTGTGGTAAGTACTGGGAGCTGATGGTAGGTGTTGCGCTCCACCTCAGCATTCCATCTCTAGCCTATAACGCATTGTGAAACAGGGATATCACCCCTTGGCTGTATACCGACCGACAATAAGCCTCTCTGACTTACTTACTGACTGTTGACAAATCTCTGTCAACAGACCAGAACAGTATGAAAATATACAATATATCAACAGTCTGAATATACAGTCTCTCAGTCAAAAGTTATGCATCTCATAAGGACAAAGTCCACGTGCAAGCTAAATGCAGTCAGTATCAAAAATCAGTAGAGTAGGCCTCATATGGATGCGTGCGTGTGCACGTGTGACGTGTGTGCGTGTGCAGTTGCGAGTCACCACTATTTCCTTTCTCAAAATCCAGTTGCGTGTGTGGAGTTTTGGAAAGTGAAACAATCCACTTAACTATTTAACACGATTGGAAAGACAAATGTTATTAATTATATTTTTTTCGTAAACACAGCAAACAAGCTTCTTTTTTTTCCTCCTTTAAAACCGGGAAAGCATCTGTGTCATTTTAGATTTTAAGCGTTGGCTGTTCAGTGCTGAAAGCTTGTAGATCTGCGTGACTCATGCCGTGACCCACGCCATGCAGCGGCGCAGCGCTGCTATTTTTGAAAATATTTAGAAAAATCGTTAAAGTGTGAGAACTATACTGATTTAGAGGGCATTTGTAAATTGTATTTTATTTTAACGTCAGCCATTCTAAAAAATAGCAGATGTATAGGCTACAAGCTCACTGCGCGTGTGCCCCACTCCAAGCTCGTAGATCTGCTATTTTGGAACACTTTTAAAAAATCGTGAAAGTGTACGTCTCCGAAGTTTGCCACTCTCGGAGCTGGTTTTAAAAAGAACCGGTTAAGTCCCCTAAAAACGCGTGTGCATGGCAGAAAGGGCAGATCGGCTAAGTACTTGTGCAGGTAACGCAGAATACGTCCTCGTCTGGACAGCACCAAGAAGGCATTTGTAGAATCGGCCTCGGGTCCGCCCGCCCCCCTTCTTTGGCGAAGTGATAAAAGTCATGAATAATAATAGCATGCATACTTGCATAGTAGTAGTCGACAGTCGTACTGTCCTGTCCCTTTAAGAGGCAGCCGGGGCTTCGCTGCAGTAGAAACAATCGTACAACCCCCAACAAGTCATTGAATGTGTCAATCAGCCGCTCGGCCGCTTTGATGTCGGGACTCCTCGCCTTGTCTGGAGCTCAAATGCTCTGTTTGTTGCTGCCGGAGAACATTAGCCCACAACTCGCTGCAGTGCTGGGGCCACCACCATCAACCATCGCATTCTTATAGCAGCGTATAACAAGCAAACAACAACAAAAAAGAAAGACTTTAAAAAACTTTCTCGATTGCACTTCTTTCGTCCGTCCGTCCCCCGGACAGGAGAGAGCGGCACGATCTATACCCCAAAAAAGAAGAGATATTTTAATAAGAAAAGTTTGACTTCAAGAGCTGAGCCAGCGGGGAGAGAGATCAAAGGAAGAGCATTACATCCTTTTTTATTTTTTATTTTTGGTTGTTTCTCTTCTGAGAGCAGCTCTGACTGCAACATGCCTCAGCTGAGCAGCGGCGGAGGAGACGACCTGGGAGCCAACGATGAGATGATCGCGTTCAAAGACGAGGGCGAGCAGGAGGAGAAGATCCACCAGGAGAACGCGTTCACGGAGAGAGACCTGGCCGACCTCAAGTCCTCCCTGGTGAACGAGTCGGAAATAAATCAAAGTCCGAACGCAACGGTAGGTGGCACGCCACGCACGGGGAGATTGAGAGAGTGTGTGTGGGTGAAGGAATCAATGAGTGTGTGTGTGTGTGTGTTAATTTAAAGAAAGCTAGCTTGGGAGTTGTATCAAGAAGACTTGTCTTATCATCATAATGATAAGTCTGACTTTTGCTTGATCGTAGATAGGCAAATGTCAAAATCGATCAAATACTATGATCCAAGGTTCTTAAAACTTTTTGCCGACATTTTCAAGGACCCCTTAACTACGTTGTTAGGGTTGATTTATAGCCGCGGATCAAGACTATATATAGTGTATAATTGTATATATTTTTTTTTAATGATCGATTTTGACATTTGCGTATCTCCAAAGTAAAAGTCAGACTCGATTAAACAGCCTACACCTAGAAGGCTATAGGTAAATGTAGAACCCCGGGACTAGTTCCTGGACCCCAATGGAGAACCAAAAGGGGAAAAAAGGACGGAAGGAAGGAAAAACGTGTTAATCGTAATTGTTTTTTACTACTTGTTTTACATCCCTGTTGACAAGCACGTCGGCTGCGAAACTCGCGCCATCACTTAATAATGAATAATAGCCTAATGTTGTTGGGAAACTTGTTGCCTTGCTGCTGTGTGTTTGTGTTGATGTTTTGTGAAACAAAAAAACGCACGCGTGTTTGTTTGTTTGTTTGTTTGTTGTCAATATTGATGACATGACATCCTACCTTTTCTTACGGGTGACTTTTTGCAGGCGGTCAGACGGGGCCACCATCAGGGCGAACAGAGGGGGGGATACCCGGACAAACAGCACAGTCACAGGGAGCAGCATCAGCTGGACGGCGGTAAGAACTAAGAATGAAAGAAGAAGGATAATATATCTTTAAAGTAAATGCTTGTCAATTACATCAAAAGTAGCCTGACAGTCCTTCCAGCACGACTTCAAATTTGCGTTAAATGGGTCTGAAGTGTTGAGAGAGAGAGAGAGAGAGAGAGAGAGAGAGGAGAGAAAAAAACGTGACTGCTCTCTGCATGCATGTGAAACAGGAGTTTCACACCCGTGGCCAACTAGCAGTAACTTGTGACCTGACTTTTACAGAAAAAAGCTTTAGCTGCCTGCATGTCTACCGTTTTAGCCTGTCGGTTCAGAGTAGACAGAGAGGCTTCAAATGGCCGAAGAAGGTGCATGGTGTGTGTGTGTGTGTGTGTGTGTGTGTGTGCGTGTGTGTGCGTGTGCGTGTGTGCTACAGGCCCACTTCATATAAACTAGTTATAGCTGATCCACTTGTTGTAGGACCTGGCTGCGTAATAAATAAGAGCAGCCGTGTGACCATTGTGGTAAGTGTTATAATAACACTTCATCTACAGGAGACGTCCCTTGTTGAGCCCTGTTAATCCCCAGGTGACTGTTGTGAGACTTTTGTTTCAAGTGTGACAGAATGCCACCAAGGTAATGTCCTGTCCCCTGGTAGTCTGCAACTCTGAGAGTAAAACAAAACCCCCAAAAACACAATGCCTGAAAAACAACTTGAGTTTCAGTTTCAGCAAGTTGTTTTTTTTCAATTACAAAACACGATAAGCATTTTATTTATTTATTGCCAAAGCAAAATGTTCAGTAATGCTGCTGCCAATTTATCCTCTCCTAATCTCTTACGTTTTATTTAAAAATGGTTTTCTATGTGGCCTCTAATTTTGAGGTCTGCATGAGGTTTGTTTGAAATGGGAAGAACTTCTGTTGATTTTAAACGTGCTATAAGACTACAAATAAAGGTGACTTAATTGACTAATGATTTTTTTCCTTCTTGTATTACTTGCTGTGTCTCACTGACGCCACAGTGTCTAAGCAAGATGGAGGCATGTATAAGACGTACCAAAGCTACCCGTTCCTGATGCTGCCAGACCCCTACCTACAAAACAGCTCAGGGTCACCATCGGTAAGTTCAAACTGTGTATGTCTGTCTGTATGTCTGTCTTTCTGTCTGTCTGGCTTCATTACACATGGTCACATATCACCCCGAGTGAGCTTGTAGATGCAGTGTGAGCTTGTAGATCTGCTATTTGTTGTATAGTCTCCATATCGGTACGTTGTTTTTTTCGTCCCCGTTTAGAATCCAGTATGCTCGTGCCTCAAAACAGTTTTCAACTGTTTACAGCGTAGAGTGGGAAGTTCTTTTAATATCAAACAATGGAGGATAATGCTGTTTGAATTAAATCCCACTATAATGCGAACAAAATAAATAAAATCCCAATAGCCTGAAGTGAATGTTGATAGACCGAAAACGTCAACTTGGCAATGTTCTACACTACAGTTGATCAGTTTCCTCCTTTAAAAAAACCCCAAAACATACTAAACAAGGTGTTTCCTCTTCTATTATACTGTAACGTAAGCCGAGAGTGCATGGTTGTCATGTGATGAAGTGCGTGTTGAGACTACATTCAGAACACATGGTGTTTTTAGAGTGGGTTGAGCAGTTGGTCCGTTCGCCGTCCTCCTATACCAGAATTCACCTCCACCAGCACCACAGAACAGAACCAGAATCACCCGCTTCGTTTGCTCGGGGCTCCGTGTTTTACCGCGTGCCTGTAATTTGACACAGCGATATAATATGACATTGATGCGCAGACTTGCGTCGGCGACGCACTTAGAATACGAGATCAATGGGATTACACGGATGTCACTGCAATTCAGCGGAGAACTTTACAAGTGTTCCGAACTGGTCCTCTATCCCCCACCCCCACGCCCACCCCGTCTCATAAAACAAAACGGCACTTAAAATCGAGTCAAGTCGAATAAAGTAGCCGCAGATTCATGTGGGAAAAAGTTGAAAACTGTTTTTGTCTGAATACTGTATGATGACTGACGTGCACGTCACGAGACGTGGTGTGAATATTTCCCGTATGTGTGGATTATAACAGCTTGTCACTCTCTAAATAGAGGTTGTATATTTACGGCTCTGTATCACAATTTCACACCCTTTGGAGAATTGTACTACAAATTATTACAAATAATCAGAATGTACTGATTAGTTGGTATAGCAGACAGCTTGGCTGAACAGCCATTAGGACCAATAGCCAAGCTTAATTGGACAAATTCTTTCAGACGTGAATGGGTGTGATTATATACGATTCTTTGTCACAGTGAATACTCCAGCTTCTAGAAATATCCCCCCATGGTGCCATAAAACAGTCATTATTGCACAGGGGACATCTTCATAAAGCGTGCGTATGAATGTACCGTTTCACGTTTTCTAGGAGATTAAAATGACAGTGAGGCTTTGAACTTTCTTTAGTGCTTTTCAAAATACAGCAGTCTCCATTGATTAAAAAGTGGCCTTTGAAGTTTTTGTTTTTCAGGAGAAAATATCACAATGGCAACTTGCACTTTTAGGGGCCTCCCTTTTCCACTATAAAAGAGTGTGTGTGTGTGTGTGTGTGTGTGTGTGTGTGTGCTCACGCAGCGCTCGCTTGGAAAAGGGCTTCCACACTTTACATGTTAAATGCACGTGGGCGCGTCCACGCTAAACCTCATTTCTGTGTGCACGTCAACGTCTATGTCCCATTGTATTCGCCATGCTGTGCCAAGTAAGTACTTATCACCCCATCCTATAATTTGATGGAGAATACGAGAGAGGGAGTAAGCTCGTATTTACTTGGAAAAGTTCTTTAAGAGTTTTACCACCGTACTCTGCTCATAGTTGTCGTTGCATAACATGGCACATCCGGCATGGTGTCAGACAAACAATGTGAGCAAAGCGTAATGGTATGTCTGGCTCATCAATGTGTCTCCACTTCCTTCACCCTCCACTTACAGCAGAACTGTGCGTCTGCCTGTCTTGTTTTATACTCTGGCTTGGCTTTTATTTTCATTCTGTCTTTTTGTCCCTCCCCTCCTCTCCTCTCCTCTGTTCTGCTCTCCTTTTTCATCCTCTCCTCTCCTCTGCTATGCTATGCTATGCTATGCTCTCCTCTCCTCTGCTATGCTCATTGCTCTGCTCTTCCTCTTCTATGCTCTCCTCTCCTATACCCTTCACCACGGTTGGCGTTATCCTCAACAACCTTGGAGTGCCAACCACAGAGATTCTCAGCGATTGCTTTTCTTTTCATGGCTCCTAGTGTGTTTGTGTGTGTGTGTGTGTGTGTGTGTGTGTGTGTGTGTGTGTGGGGGGGGGGGGTATACAAGATAAAGAGCACTTTCTTTCCCTCATGTGTCTTGAAGGCTCCACACAATGCTCACTTGTTGCTGCTTCCCTTGTAATTAGGGGTCTGGTAGCAAGGCGGTAGCAGCATATCTGGCCCCAGTCTACCTGCCACTTGAAAGGCCCTGAGGTAGGGGTGGTGATTATGGATGCTCAGCCGCACTGGGCAGGAGGGACGGGGAAACTGCAGGGTTTGGGAGTTCTGACATGGACTGACATGACAGGGCTGTTTAGCGTTGCTGCTCCGTGGTCTCGTGATGTTTACGCAGGACGAGGCGATGAACAACGACTTGTTAAAGTGACTGTAACAACAAGAAGAAAAATAAATGGTCCATTCCTGGCCTCCCCGGCTCTCATCTCTTTATCTAATACATTTCTATCACGCACGCCTGTTCCTTCGGGGGGCCTCTGTGTGTTGCCCTCACGTTCCCTACGCTGTTCCTTCGGGGGGCCTCTGTGTGTTGCCCTCACGTTCCCTACGGCTGCTAGTTGCTTGTTAACATGCAAGGGGTTTGTCGGCTTGCTTTACTGTATTGAGGCAAAAGGAGGAAATATAAAATATCACTTGTCTGTCTCCACTTTTCCTCGCCTCTTGCAGCCACGCTAGGCAGATTTATTTAACTTATATCAGCCTTTCTGTATTTGTCATAGTTTTCTGAATGGGATTAATTTAGCTATTTTCTTCCCCCCCATTCTTCTTTTCTTTGCATTCTCTTCTTGGATTTGAAACTGACAGTGAGTAGAAAGAGACTGAGAGAGACAGGGCGGTGACTTGCAGCACGGGACGATGGGTTTACTTTTTTCTCAATCACGAATTGACAATTAGTATTGTTGCATTTGATAGAAGTATATTGAATAAAACCCTGTTGAGGTTAAAATCAAAATGTAGTCTGCTTTTGTCCTGCAAAGATTTGCCGGTTCGTTGCCAAATGAAAAGGCCCCGACGCGCAGCAGATTGTCTCATTAAGGAACAGAGACACCCAGACCATTTAATCACACTGCCATATTATTGTGTTATTAATGTTAGCAATCCTTAGTTCTCACATTTGAGAGAGATAAAACATTATAATCTCTCTATTCACGAGTCATGTATGTTTGCAGAGGAACAGAACACTTTGGGGAGGGAGGGGGTTCTTTCTTCTAATCCGAGAGACAGTGATAAAACCCCATTGCAAGATGTCATAGGACATGGAAGTGAACTGTGCCCTTGTGTTAATGTATATCTGTCATTGTCCTTTTTCTTGAGAAAGTAACCAAAGAGAGGCATTTGTGAGACTCCCAGATGGGGTTGATCTCCCTCAGTTCTTTCTATCCCAGTAAAGCCTTAATCTGTAATGTAAGCCGGCGATGTGGTGTGTGTACAGTTGGTGTGCGTTTGTATTTGTTTGCATGTATGCACGCACGTTGTCTGTCTTCAAGATTCTGCCTACGCGGGGTATGTATGTACGGTATATGTATGTGGGCTTTGATGTGCGTGTGTGCTGAATGTATGTATGCATGTGTACATGTTTATTCACGCTGTTTGTGTTTGTTCCTGAAAATGCATGCCAGATTCGTGACATGGCTTGTATGTGCATATTTGTTTTTTCTTCAGGTTTGTTGTTTGAAGTGAGCGTGTGTGAGAGAGAGGGTGGATCTGAAAGCTCACAAACTGTTGCAATGTGCCGTGCTGTGAACAATATTTTCACTATTTATGATAGTTTTAGGGACCAACTATTAATTCATTATTATAATAATCAATAAATTATTGATAATCTTTTATAATCGATCAGTTTGATTAGCTGTACTGCACAAAAAACAGAGGACGAGGAGAGAAGGGGGTATGAGAGAGAGTGCGAGAAAATGGGGAGTGAAACGGAGAAGTTGCTCTGTAGTGGTTTCTGTTCGAGGGATGTACCACTTTCTGCCATTGTAGTAGTTGGTCTGGTGTTGGAATCCTGTCAGCGAGCCTTTTCTGGAGGGACAGCGTTCACTCACTGTCATCGCTCAGCGGGACGGTAGTGCGCCGGGCTTGATTTGTAGGTTCATTAGTCGCCACTTAGAATTTATGTCTTTCCATTGAGGCTTAGGTTTGTCATGCGGTCGCACAACGCGCTCATCAGAATAATGGAAAAAGTGATTCCGTGGACGGCCTGATCATCCAATGATGGCAAAGTGCTGCGTATCCCGACATTAGGCATGCAAATGCACTGACCGCCACAGAGACCAGAGGAACACTCTGATGTGGAGGCTGAGGTCAAACGAAGACATGACACACTCTCTCCAGTCGTGATCTCACATGGCAACGACGTATCGATAGAGGATGTGACCGACTTTCTGAAGCACGCCCGCAGTTGCCCCGACCTGACTGAACTGTATCCATTGTCTCGGGTCAATTGGTTTTATGTCTGAGGAAGTCCCATGTTTATCACCACCCCCGAGACCCGCTGGTTACGCCGTTTAGAGGTCGCCGGTTCAACTGGAGTACAGCACTCCAGTTGAGACATTATTGAGAGTGCGTTATAAATGTATACAGGACTACACTTCCGTCATGTCTCACTGCACAATGATGTTTTTGTGGAGCATCATGGTCACGCCATGAAGTCCTAATTGTTTCATTAAAGGACTTATAGGTTATAGCATCTAGAGTGCCGTCTTATCAACACGGGGAATTCCTGCGGTAATCAAGTTTCATTTCCAGGAAGGAAAGGGTTAATGAGATGGTTCGACATCTGTGAAAGGTCACAGTGTTTGAGACATCTCAGTGATTATTTGGGAATTCAGTATTATTAGCCGTGATCAGGTGGGTTAATTGTTGGCGTCTACTGCAGCATGCAAACCCCAGTGTCACGTGGATAATTCTCTTCTCTTCTCTTCTCTTCTCTTCTCTTCTCTTCTCTTCTCTTCTCTTCTCTTCTCTTCTCTTCATACACACAGCCAGTCCTCTATCAAAGGGAGTGTGTGTGTGTACAATATGTCTTAAGTCTGAAGGATCTTGCCACTTACTTGTCTTTCATTGTGCAGCAGTGTTGACAAGGGGGTTGTTCATCCAGCCCCCCCCTGTAGTCCCTGGGTAAACAATAGCAGCAACACAGGCTTAGGGCTTCCTAATCCTCTCCCTTCATAGCGACACCAGGGGCTGTGGGGCCTAGGCAGTGCCGGGCCCCTCATTCCGTCTCTGACTGCCTCCGATAAGAAGCGGGGCCCCTGGATTTACGGGGGCCTAAAAGGAGGAAAGCGGCTTTCGGCTGCGCTGGCCAAGGCCACTGTTGTCGGATGACAACCACAAACATCTTTTTTTCCTTTCTAGGTTCAAAATAGTCTTGTATGTCGGACTCTGCAGCAGTGAAATTATACATATCTCCTATAGGCCGCCCCCAGATTTACTCAATGAGTAAAAGGATTATGTAAGACTTAATTCAGGATTCAGTGCAGTCTAATGGAGACCGTACAATACGACAGTAGCAATCTGCTCCAAGAAAAGGGAGACTTTGAATTCTCCATTGTTGTGCAGAGTGTAAATGGAGATTATGGCAGATTAACTTCGAGATTACCGATTGACATGAGGTGGCTGATCAGTGAAAGACCATTTCACAGCTGTCAGCCAAACATGAGGATGACAGCTGTATGCATTGTGCGCATAATCTGACCTTGAGAAGTCACAGAGCAAATTGTAAGGAGACTGAAATGCTCGCTGTTCATGCCGTGACGGAGAGGAAACAATAACATGAATAGTGTTGTCGTAAACCGTTCATCCTTCACATGGGAGGACGACTCGCACTATATTGATTATATGAATAATACAGCCATGCCTTATTCACTGTTGATTTATGGCTTTAAGAAATAACCGTTGCAAATATTTTTTGTTATCTGGTTTTGGACGTGACCTGTACAGTATGGGCGGATCCCCTCATAGTTGAATAATCAATTACTTGGTGGGTTTTGTCTTAGTCGACCAAGACTTTATTAGTTAGTTTGTTGATTTGTTTTCCCATGCTGAATGAAATCTTTCTTGAAAAGTGATGAGCACATCTCTTGTGATGTCTAGATATATATAATATATTACTTTCTATATACTTTTTATTAGTGGCCAATGTGAAATCAGAGAGAGAGAGATGATACATAAATACTGAGTGATGAGTTAGCAAGCTTAAAGAGAAATAAACAGCAAGAGAAATATGTTTAACAGAGAGGTATAAGCAGGAGTCCTGTGAGAGAACTGGGGAAGGAGGGGGGGCGGGGGTAAGAGGTGTCCTCGTCGCCTTCCCGGCTTTGAAGTGACGGGCTTTGAAGACGCCTGGAGAGAAACCCGCTCTGCCGACAGTTTAGGAAACGTTAAAAGAATATCAGAAGGACGAGCAGAAGGGGGGAAAAACCCATAGGATTCCCCCGCGGTGTTTATACCTGTAATTATTCATCCACTTATTTCTTTCCGGCGGAGGGAGAGATAGAGATAGAGAGAGAGAGAGAGAGAGAGATGAGGAAAACAGGAGAGGAGCAGAGACAGGTGTTGACAGTGGAAGTGTGGGTTTGTTTGAATGATTTCTTCATTTTTCACACGCACACACACACACACAAGCTGTGTGCCCATAGACGAATCAAATAAAACATCAACTCCCTCTCTCATCGATGTTCGTGTGTCGTTAAAATCAACGGGGGGTATTTTCTAATGTCAGCCGGTAGCACCTGCATGTTAAAATAAAGCTTAAATCGCACGCGAACCCACACGGCAAAAAAACAAACATTTGACGTGTGCAAAAAACGTGCACAATTTAACAACGTGCGGCTTCGCTTGGTGTTTGTTGGATGCCATGAAAGGAGCGGACGGAGGTGGTGGAAGCATCTGCTCCGAAGGAACGAATGAATGACTGCTGCTTTTATAGTCTCCTCTCCTCCCGTCCTCTCCTGGGCTTTAGGGAGGGGGGAGGTCTCATTGGAAGTCATTACATAACGGCTTACACAGGTCATTTTGGGCTGGGACACTCGGGGGAGAGAGAGGCATGGATGACAGAGAGAGAGAGAGAGAGAGAGCACGTGTGTGTTACTGTACGCACTACGCAGACCCTTTCAGAGAGTGTTTTTCTCAAAGGGAGCGACAAGTTTCAACCAGAAACTGCTCTTTGTTTGTTTGGGAGGTCTTTTACACGGTGTGTGTGTGTGTGTGTGGCGCCCAGGTGACTCACTGACCTACAGAGCAGGGTATATTGTGGTGTGTGTGTGTGTGTGTGTGTGTGTGTGTGTGTGTGCGTGTGTTTGTACATGGGTGGGTGGCGCGTGTGTGTGTTCAGTGTATGCTGGTCCAGGATGCACAGATGCAGCCATTCTCAGTCGATAGTTAATAAATGACAACACGGTCGTGCACTCAAACATGATCTAAAAATAGTTACACGCACGCACGCACACACGCAGCCACGCACGCACGCAGCCACGCACGCAGCCACGCACGCAGCCACACATGCACGCACCCACGTATACACATTTCTACGTAACTGCAGGTTTACAGGTCTGTTGGCTATTCAAGTATAGGCAACTTCCTTCACAGTCTGTTTGTGCAAATAACCTTTAAAGACCCCCCTCCCCCGCCCTCTCTCTCTGCTCAATGGAGCATCTCAAAGTGGAGCTGAACGGGCCGTGACCAAACCCCTCCCTGTACCTGTCTGTATTGACATTGTGCCGCTCTGTCACAAATGGGCCTGTTTTTGAGGGGCGCTCCTATGTCCAGCTTTGAGGGTTTACATTGAATGCTATATTGACAATGAATGGCCAGCTTTAAACATTGTGTAAACGCAAACATTGAGGACGAAAGTGAGGATGCAAATTGTGATTGGCCGGAATGAGTTGATGTATGATGATAAGCGCGCCCCTGACTTCACACGGGTGTGATTTTTACTACTGGTATGTTAAACACTATTTTGGACACAATTTTCATGCGTTCAGAATAACGCCATGGATCCAAATTCCAAAGTCACATTCATTCAGTTGACCCCCACCCAGCCTGTAGAACCTGTTTCATGACCTGGACGACATCATGAGGCTGGGGGCATCAAGAGTAGAGACGGGGAAAACCAATACTTTCTTCAACTCAAAAGTTGACACTTTTGAGACAAAATCTCCCTCTCCCTCTCTCGCACACACGCACAAAAGATTTGACTATCATCTGGAGTCCCACCACAAACGGTGGGACTCCAGATGATAGTCAAATCCTTTGTGCGTGTGTGTGTGCGACTGTGCGTGCATGTGTGCCAGAGAGACAGAGAGAGAGAGAGAGATTTAGTCTCATGAGATCATTTGACCTTTTGGAATTAAAGTCTTCTTTGATTTCCTGTAGCTGTAGATCCACTTTCACAATACCGTGTCACCACCTTCATGGATTAGTCAGACTTTACAGTATGCACACATGCACGTACGCACGCACACATGCACGCACGCACGCACACAGAGTCAAATGTAGCCTGTACTTTTCATCAAAGAAAGAAAAGACCCCCTCCCACCTACTTGTATAAGTGTGGTTAGATCAAGACTGGCCGAGGATGTGATGGCTTTGATTAAGCCTTTGAGCCCAAGTTATCATTTGTCGTACAGCTCTCTTGCTCTCCATGAATAACAGATTTCCAACTTCAAAATATGAAAAAAATAAATCACACCTGTGTGAACTGAGCGGTGCAACTATACATTTATTGTTATAATTAGGCTACTGTACTGTAGTGTAAACTGTGCTCTGTACTGTACTTTGATTCTTTTTGGAAAAAAATCTTTGAGAAATGCCAGAGTTGGAACATCCAGACCCCCAGGAACACGCCAATGGGGGTGGCCCGGTTACGGCGAGCCTTCCCGCGTCCCAAACGGTCGAGAAATGACAGAGTTCAGTGTGTTGCAGCTTTCCGTGCTCGGACAGACGCATGCAGGGACATGTATACATAGGGACACACATAGCTGCGTAATGGAGCGGAGGCACCGCTCAAAAACACTAAACGTGTTGAGGGCTGCATGGAGACACCGCCAGGCTCCTTGTGAGTCACGATGACCTGAGATTCTCCCATATAATATAATAGGTAGGCGGTAGAATGGATTTGACTTAAAGGGGGTTCATGAATTAGGATAACCCAGGGCTATGTGTGTGTGTGTGTGTGTGTGTGTGTGTGTGTGTGTGTGTGTGAGAGAGAGTGAGAGACGGGTTGCTTGTTCATCCCATGTTGTATACATGCATTACATGCATAAGTGTTTGGGTGAACAAATTGTGTATGTGCGTGCTGCGTGAGTGTGTTGGCAGGGCAAGTGGATTCTAATATGTACACTTTATGTAAGTCTTGTGGCCAGATTCAGATTGTTGCCCCTCGCAATTTTCAAATGCTTCCGTCATACAGTTTGGAGCAACGGAAGCTCTGTCATGAGTAAGCAATAAAGCGGAAGTGAAGCCTCCTCCCCCACTTCCGCTGCGTCTTTACAGTCGCGCAAATTTATCCTAATATATGAATAGAAATCATCTAAGAATATATAGCTTGCTGCTTAGCAGAAACAGTTAGTTGTCTGAATAGTTGTCTGGCCACACGAGACTACTTGTGAGCTGTTCTCCATGCACTTGGCTGCAGATTAACAGCGTTAGTTAATTAATGCTGTCAATAAATCAACGTTGTAATGAATCGGTGTGATAGCAGACCACCGCTGACATATCATAGGGTTAGCCCAGGTGAAAACTCACAAAGACATCATAAATCCTTCGCAGTTAAAACACAGATGCCGTCAACAGTTCGTCAACTGTAAAAAAGAAAGAAAAAAAAGAAAACCAATGTCACTATCTCTAAACCTCTCCTTCAGCCTCCTTCATTCCCTGGGAATGCATACTGCACTGTCTATGTTTGCTGTGAATTCAAAACAAATGCACGCACGCACGCACCTTCACGCACACGCACACACACTGAGTCTGTCTGAGTGCCAAGTACAACCGTAGAAGACCATTTGCCATGTGTTGCCTGTCTTTCATCTCTCCCTGCGAGGAACTTTACGAGCTGTTTACACTCTCCGCCTAGAACGAGGTGTGTGTGTGTGTGTGTGTGTGTGTGCGTCTGTGTGCTCATGGGCACACATTCAAGTATACGAGTGTGTGCACTTGGAGCCTTCCTACCATGTGTGTGTTTTGGTGGCTAACTTTCTTGTCATGTGCACAGTGCGTATAACGTTGGATGGGGATTCCCATCTCGCATGCCTGCACTTTTGCACGTGCACGTTTTTCCATGTGTATTTCTGGACGTTGGAACAGAACTTGCCATATTGTTGTTGCCGCTGTGTCGGACGCAGGGCAGTTTAAAGGGGAACACAAACCGTCCCATCAAACTGCAGCCTGTTCATCCTGTAATCTCAGCGGCTCAGGAGAAACTAGAGCAGCCGAACCGTTTGGGAACCAGAAGGTTCCCGGTTCCATCGCCAGCCCTTCCTGGCGCAGAGTCAACCACGTGTCCTTGAGCAAGACGCTTAACCGCCTTCCGACAGCTCCCGGAGAGCAGGTTGGATACCTTGCATTGTTCCCTCTGCCGCCGGTCGGCCGCTCATGAGAGAATGGGTGAATGTATTGCACGTCGTCAAGCACTTAAATGCACAAAATGAAATGCAGACCATTTCGTTTCACAGTGGAGTTGAGGCGCAGCATATGTACTGGTGTTTTTATTTCTCATGGTGAAATGAGTATGATTGGCCGAGTGACTGATTACACATTTTTGTGTTGTTTTCGGACCGTTGAAGTAAGTGACTGATTGATTGACTAATTGAATGACTGACTGACTGACTGACTGACTGCCTTCCTTCCTTCCTTCCTTCCTTCTCGGCTGGCTTTGCTGCCTGGCTATTCTAACCGATTGAGTGACTGCTGAATGACTGACTCATTATTGGCTGTCTTCAACATCATCACTTCTTTGGAATGCCAGCATGGGGTCCGTCTCTGTGGTAGCTTTGAACTGACACAATACTGACACGTGGTCTTTTTGTAAGCAATTATCACGCACGCACGCACACACACTCTCTCTGTTAGAGAGTCTGTTAGAGAGAGAGAGAGAGAGAGAGAGAGACTCGCCTACCATAGCCACGTAATCCCTCTATACTTGACTGACTGGGCCCGGCTCTGTACTTGGTCCTCACTTCTTCCCGCTCTACACCAAATCTCATTGCCAAAAATTAGCTGATCTAGCTCGCAGCAAGCTTGTAGATCTGCTATTTCTTTGGCAAGTGTTCCACCAATGCAGGGTTCAAGTGGTTATAGTCATCATGGATTCATCCTCGGTTCTCAGACACTCACAGTTCCATTCCATCGTTCCATTTGTACACTCTCAGAATTACAGACCCATGAGGTTCCATTTGGTTTATGAGGTTCCATTTGGTTCCTAAGTATGAACCATTTAGCCGGGGATGCCCTGGACCCCCCCAGGGCATGCCCCTACCCCCCTCCCCCCCCCCCACCCCCCGAGTACACGACTAAACTAAACTAGGCCTAAAGTCATCCCAACTAAACTGAACTGAACTAAAGTAAACTAAAGTAAAGTGGAGCGGGTTGCACCCTCCTCCTCCCCCCCTCCCTGTACCCATGGCTGTACCCAGACCAGCTGGAGCCTCGTCAGCCGCATGAGGCAGCCCAGCACACATGGGTGTGATCACACACACACACACACATACACACACGCGAGCGAGCGCGCACGCACGCACGCACGCACGCACGCACATGCTCCGAGAAAGTAGCAGTCCTAATCCGCCCCATCTGATACCCATCTAGGAAGGGAAGCAGACTACACCCTGACATGCACACACACACTCACGCACACACACAGCGATAGCCCCCTACACACTATAGTATAGTACCATTTGTACACTGATGCATGCAGGCCAACATACACACACCACTGTTACCACTATAATTACATGCTGACCTGCTACCACCTTACACACAATTGTACATTACTGTGTGTGTGTGTGTGTGTGTGTGTGTGTGTGTGTGTGTGTGTGTGTGTGTGTGTGCTCGCTACAGTAGTACTGTACTACTCAGCTGTATTTATTTATTTTATTTTTTATTTAACCTTTATTTAACCAGTAAAAACACATTGAGACTGCGTCTCTTTCACAAGTGGGAACTGGCCAAGAGGCAGAAATAAAATGCCACTTCAAAACCACATCGTACATTAGTCACATTACAGAACAGAACATTATAACGTCCATGACACACCTCTAAGTAGCTATGAAATATATATATACAGCAAATCACCACAGTGCTGATCTTTTAGCGGCAGGGCCAATACATAATGTACACAATAATAATAAATATATAGGCCTGAACAAAGGCTAGTGCACATCCACACATGTGCAGGTGTTGGACTGTACATCTAAGACGATCCTTTTGAACCCCCCCGCATGCAGGATCAATAAAGGTCTCATCTTATAGAACATGCCCACACGCACACGCACACACACACACACACACACACACACACACACACACACACACACACACACACACACACACACACACACACACACACACACAGGTAATGGAAATAGTCTGTTACAAGTAAAAGTCGGGAATTCAAAATTGATTCGAGTAAAAGTACAAAAGTAGTGGTATCAAAATGTAGGCCTACTTAAAGTGCCAAAAGTACTAATTATGCACAATATCCAATTTCAAGTTTTCAAATGTATACTATGTTATACATACATTTAATCAAAATTTACCTAGTAACTAAAGTTTTCAAATAAATGTAGTGGGATAAAAGTACAATATTATAGCCTCTGAGATGTATAGTGGAGTATAGAAGCAAAAGTACTGGGAATTTGGAAATACCCAGGCAAAGTGCAAATACCTTGAATACAGTACTTAAGTAAATGCACTTAGTTACTTTCCCCTGCTGAGTATGGGTTTCATTGTCCTTGTTGCTATAAGGATATGTATGAATGTAATGATGTTATTGTTGCTCTGTGAGCCTGGAGGAGGGGGGGGGGGGAGGGGGGGGGCGGTACTAGGCTCTGGTTATATTCAACTTTGAAGAGACAAGGTCAAGGTGCAACAAACAGCTGTCTTTGAATTAAATTGGCACGATTGAGGATTACATACTTGTGAAGCATAAAACCAGAGAACGGCCGTAAATCGAGATAGATTTCTTTTTTAATGTTCAGTTTCACACAGTGATGTAATCGCAAAACATGGCAATTAATTCATTCAAACGCCTTATTTGGTCAGCCGTGCCCACCTGTGCACTCACCGATATGTAATATTAATTATAACCAGATTAGTATGTAGTCTATGGTTACATTATCAAATGCATACTATACACACACACAGTCCTACACATAACACAACACCTCACGCAGGTGACAAACTAATCAGTGATCATTTAACCACTTTCAACCCTATTTTGGCATGTCATTATATTCATATTTGTATTAGTATTGGGCTTAAGTGGTCAAAATTGACAAGCAGGAAGGTGAAAGATGATCACTATTACAATCCTGCATTTCTGTCAGTTTTTCTCCCCAAAACTAAAGTTTCCGTGTTGTTGCTGAACGTCTATAAATAATGTTCTTTTATCACCCATTGTTGGTCATTGGAATCCAATTTGTATCCTAAGGTTGGACACACATGTATTTGCCCGCCTCAAACGATATAGTGATGAAAGAGCTAAACGCATCAGACGTTTGATCTGTGAATATGTGATGGCCGCTGGCCCCCATCATTCTCCCCTAGCCGTGTGTGCGTGCGCGTTCGTGTACGCGTTTGCGTGTGTGTGTGTGTGCATTCGTGCGTGTCTTAAAGCTAAGGGACGAATTGCCTTGACAGGTAGCTTGGCCAACCACCAAGTGTATTTCCCTGTTTCTATTGCTCTTTTCCCCCTAGAGACAGACATAGAGCTCTGGATTTGGAAGACCCTCAATTGAGCTTTCATGAGACACACGCGTGCACACACAGCGCGCACGCTCGCGCACGTGCTGCGGAGTGCGGTTTTGCTTGCCGGTCTTCCCTCCTGTGATCGTCTGGAGCCAACTGGAAACCATCAGGGTCCTGGAAATAGGCCCTGCGCTGCTTATGGGATTAACCCAGCTAGGTCCCCACATATCAGAGAGAGAGAGAGAGAGAGAGAGAGAGAGAGAGAGAGAGAGGAAAAAGAGAGCTTGATGTTGGTTCTGAAAATAGCACCAGGTTTTTTTCCTCTCTCTCTCTCTCTCTCTCTCTCTCTCTACCGGTGGACTTGAAAGTTGTGAACGTGAGACAGCCTTGAAGGAGCAGGGAGGGTCTGTGTTTGGCTTGGACAGGGAGAGAGAGAGAGAGGGAGGGAGTCTGTGGGGGAGGGGCGGGAAGGAGAGCGGAGGTGGGGGGGGGGGGTGGCGGGGGGTGGGGGGGGGGGGGGGTGGGGGGGGGAGGCACCTGCGCTGCAGCCGCAAACTCCCGTGAGTGTGAGACCCTCGTGGGGGGAGGGGGGCTGGGGGGCTGGGAACTTTTACACTTTCTCACAGTTAAAATAAAGACTGGGATCTCTAACTTGGGTGCGTGCCGGTGTCACGCTCAGTGAATAGCAGGTCTGCAAGTGTCACGAATGTGACACGTTGTGAGCTTGTAGATCTGCTATTTTCAGCATGCAACCCCAGGAGTTTGACTGTGTTTGAAGTGGTGCTGGGTCAGAGGCAGTGCCACACTGCATGGGCTTCTCCCTCAGAGGCCACGTTCATGCTGCGTTGCTTTCAGTGTGTGTGTGTGTGTGTGTGTGTGTGTGTGTGTGTGTGTGTGTGTGTGTGTGTGTGTGTGTGACACATGTACGTACGTATATGCGAGAACAGCAGCTATTGTGGTAAGTCAACTTCCTGTCGTCATTATTGAGTCCAAGGTAAAACAAACTAGAGCAATAGTGGGTAGTAGAACTCACCGTGTGTGTGTGTGTGTGTGTGTGTGTGTGTGTGTGTGTGTGTGTGTGTGTGTGTGTGTGTGTACTTGTATACCTGAGAGGGCAGTTTAGGTTTAGGGGTTAGGGACAGGGTTAAAATTTTGACTGATTTGTTATACTATAGTTGAGTGACAGTGTAATGCACCTGTCCTTACTTAATAAAATGGCTTAAAATATCCTCACAAGTATAGTAATACAAACATGTCCGTGTGTGTGTGTGTGTGTGTGTGTGTGTGTGTGTGTGTGTGTGTGCGCGCGTGTGAGTGTAGCTCATACAATGTGTGGGTACACATGACATCTATGTGAGAAACACTACATATACAAAAGCAGCCGTGGGATGGGAGGGGGCGGTCGGACAGACAGACAGAGGAAGTTAAGACCTGCACTCTCACTCTCTCACTCTCTTATCAGAAAAATGGTGATGAGAGAGAAGGGTTTGTTTGAGCACAGAAAAGGGGGGTGACAAAAGAGAGAGAGAGAGAGAGAGACAAAAGAGAAGACGGCATAACGGAAGGGAGTTAGCACGTAAACAGTGAAGAGAGACGCTAACCGCACTTGATTGCAGCACCTGGTACGCTCAACCACAGCCTCAGTGTTGAGGCTGATGCACGCGCAGGCACCTTAGCAACGCCTTTAACCGTTTCACCTTTAAAAACATAAAAATTACATATCATATCAGCCAACGAATCGTTTACGCACACTTTTCCCACAATTGTGAAAATATCACGTCTACAATATCACATCTGAAAAGCAGCCCTACTCAGCGACTCTCACTTTTTTGGTTCGACAAGACTTTGTGTACAATGCCACATTTCACGCAAGAAATACACAGGAAAAAAATCTGTGAGGTTTCCCTTTAACCCGGTCAGATAAGCATCAAGAAAATCAATGAAATATATGCCATAAGTCATGTGAGAAAGCACGTCTTACTCTGTGAGATGAATGCTCTCTCAATGTCTCCCAGCCATTCATACACACATTCATATACACCCATGGCAGAGGAAACCATGCAAGGCACCAACCTGCTCATCGGGGGCAATTAGGGGTTCAGACTTCAGAGTCTTGCTCAAGGACACTAACTCTGGGGGAGCGAACTTGGAACCTCGCGGTTCCCATCCGGCCGCTTTACCGGCCACTCCACCCCTGAGCCACTGTCTCCCCGCATGTATGTATACGTGCTGGTTGTCATTACAAAGGCATGCAAACAATATCAAGGCAACAAAGTCACTTATTTAGTTTGTAATAAAAAACAAATAAAGAAAACAACAGCTCTGTGGAACGCCACATTGATTTTGTATATTTGGAAAAGGATGGCGCAGGCATTCGTCAGCCAGCCAGCCAGCCAGGCAGACAGACAGACAGACAGACAGACAGGCAGACTCCATCGGTGGCGTTTTAACGGCCCCCTCGCCGTATCTCCCATCCAGACGACGGCAGATTTACAGGCACATGCACAGTCAGCCCATTGTCAGGACCCCAAAGGACCCAATGCTCTGCGGTCCCTTGCAAGTCTCCAAGGGGACGTGTGTCATTCTCTCTCTCTCTCTCCCTCTCTCTATCGTTCATCCCCATTAGTATGTTTTTTAATAAGTCTCTCCAGCCTTAGTGTCTTCAGTCACCAAAATAAAAGCCATAACTCTTAATACGGGCCGTCATAAACAAGCACAAGAGAAGGGAGCAGAGAGAGTGCCATCCAAACTCCCAGGGTCCCACACAGTCCCCACAGAATCATATTAATCCCAAATCAAGTCGTGGAATACTGGTTCCAATTAAGCATCCATTAAGTAAACATTATGTCAACGGCATGCCGCTACGATGAGGCGAAACCAAAGGCATGGCTGTTGATGCTTTTATTTTTTTCTTCTGTTTTTCACCACTG